>NC_142011.1:8121026-8281443 GCF_049901735.1 Notechis scutatus | reverse complement strand
GGATTCACTCTTCAGCAATGAGCAGGCTAAGTATGAACAGACGAGTTGGGAAATGCATGAAAATATTCCATTGCAACAACAACAACACAACCCACAACTTTGCGCTCTGTCTTTCTGATGAAGTACTCAAAGCCGTTCACGGCGCTAAAAAAAACAAAAAAGGAAAATTCCACACTGCGGAAATCAATGGAAGGTACGTCAACCCGTTTGGGGAAAAGGAAAGCTCAGAGAAAACCAATACACACATCTACATGGGGTGGACCAAGAAAGAGACAGGTATAGCAAGACCCGCTTGCAAAAATAGTAAAAAGGGGATAAGGAGAACACAGAAATGCTATACGTTGTTGTGGAATCCAGCAGCTGAAATTAAAAATTGGTTAAAAAGTTGAACGGTCTCTCAGCCCTTAGGAAGGAGGCCAATGCAAACCACTTCTGAAAAACCTGGCCAAGAAAACAGCAGGAATAATCTCCAAGAAAATATATATGTGTGTCAGAGAGGAGATGAGGAGATGGTGTGTGTGTTTTGTGTGTGTGTGTGTGTGTGTGTGTGTGTGTGTGTGTGTGTGTGTGTGTGGTCTCATATCCTCGAACAGAGGCTTGAGAGTTTGAGAGTTCTGCGCAAGATCTTAGCTTGAGCAGGGAGTTGGACTAGAACAGCGATGGAGAACCTTTTCGTTGTGGTGTGCTGAAAGCACGCACGACCCAGCACCCACAATGCAATGCACCCTGCGCCCCCTGCACATGTGCACGTAACACCCCCACCCTGCCCCCTTACCTAATCTGCGCATGCGCGCACCTCCCAGCTGACT
Organism: Notechis scutatus; assembly: GCF_049901735.1. Classification (NCBI taxonomy): domain Eukaryota; kingdom Metazoa; phylum Chordata; class Lepidosauria; order Squamata; family Elapidae; genus Notechis; species Notechis scutatus. The sequence goes on along the minus strand of NC_142011.1, from coordinate 8,280,634 downwards.
TTTGGCCCGTTTGAGGCCATTTTCACCCTCCTGGAGGCTCAAGGGAAGCCTCCGCAACCTTGGGAGGCTGAAAACGGGCCTGTTTCAGCATTTCCGGTATTTCTGGAAGGCCCTTTTTTCGGCCTCCCAAGGCTGCAAAGGCTTCCCTTGAACCTCTGGGAGGGCAAAAACGGCCTCAAATGGGCCGAAAATCAGCTGGGAGGCGCATGCATGTGCAGTGCAGGTAAGTTTGGCTGGGGCTTGCGGGCCTGCACAAATGGCTCTGCGTGCCACCAGTGGCACATGTGCCATAGGTTCGCCATCACGGGACTAGAACATCTCCAAGGTCCCTTTCAACATTGTTATTCTGTCACACACACACACACACACACACATTTTTGATATTGAACACACCATATAATGGGACAGTGGGGGTCTACAGGGCATGTGGGAGCATCCCAAAAGTCAAAATGGTGTCTGTGACAATGATCAAAACTCCACCCGTTTTTTAAATTTTAATTTAATTTGCTTATCGAATTCATATAAGCTGTCCATCTCATGAGCAAGTGGCTCTGGATAGTGTTTTTATGTGCACTGCTGATACAAAACTTGTAAAATAAGAAGGTGAGGTTTTTGCACACCCACTCTTCACCTCGATTTCTTTGACAAATCTCCCTACAAAGGTGAAAACCAACATCAGAAACTACTGCAGGTAGTCCTCGACTTATGACCCCAATTCAACCTCAAATTTCTGTTGCGAAGAGAGACAGTTCAGTGAGCTTTGCCCCGTTTTGTGACCTTTCATGCCACACTAATTAAGTGAATCACTGCAGTTGTTAAGTGAGTAACACGGTTATTAAGTGAATCTGGCTTTCCCCATTGACTTTGCTTGTCAGAAGGTCGCAAAAGGGGAATGAACGTGACCCTGGGACATTGCAACCGTCATAAATATGAACCAGTTGCCAAGTGTCTGACTTTTGATCATATAATCATGGGGATGCTGCAATGGTCGTAAGTGTGAAAAATGGTCATAAGTCATTTTTTTCAGTGGCGTTGTAACTTTGGATGGTCACTAAATGAATGTTTGTTAAGTCGAGGACTATCTCTACTTCCCAGTATATTGTCCAGTTAGGAGAACAATTTACCCAGGCTGAGGTTCTTGTTTTTTTTGTTTTGTTTTACAAGAATATAAACGATATATATGGTATGTAAAATTATACCTGTGAAAATATAAAGCAATGGTCACGCCATTTTTAACCTCTGTGTTAACCTAAGATAATTTACTGGGATATTATGTGAGAATTCTCTATTGTTTTGTATAATGGTTATATATTTGGCAGATCATGATGTCCAGTGTCATCTTAATGATGGAGATTACTGGAAATGGACACGGGTAAACAGGTTAAGGAAACAGATGTTATGCTACAATAATAATAGGAGTGTTGCGTAGGGAGATACATAGCTGGATAAATTGTGAGCCCGGAAAGGGGCAGCGACTGTATATTTGAAACTGTATATAAACCCCAGCCCTCCCAGGGAACATGTCTTCTGCAGCCATGAGCACAGAATTCCCTTTTGCAAAAGCTCCATAATAAAGCTCCTATTGTCCTTTGTCTGAATACCTGAATGGTTGATATTTATCACAATATGCCAAATATAATTTCCATGTGTGTTAAAGTTTAGTTTTCATTTCTTGCCTATACCACAAAAGATATAGTACTTTCAAGAACAGCCCAATGGAGACCAGGGGAGATCGTTGGTCCACATTCAAACAACCACTTTCGCTCTTTCTGAGATACTGATCGCCTCAACGTCATATTCCAGAATACCAAACCCTACCTAAGTCAAGTATGAGGAATAACGGATACCAGAAGCCACCAGAGATGAAAAAGAGAAGACTTGCCTGGACTGAAGATTTTTAATCCGGGAAAGCATGTCCAGATGTCCTGCTGAATACTGTTCAATGACGTCCATCACATCATACGGCCGCAGGCTCTCCTTGAATTTTCGCTTGGAAACCAGGAACCGCATGATGCTAAAGCAGAAAAACAGAGTGACAAGCAGGAACCTGCAGTGGTTTATTCTTTCTAACTGTCCATCTGTCCATGGATGGTGTCACAAGGGGAGCCTGGGGATCTATTGCTTTAAATCAGTGTTTCTTAATCTGGGCAACTTGACTTCAACACCCAGAATTCCCCAGCCAGCATGGGGAATTTCTCAGCTAGCATGGGGAATCACCAGAACCTGCTGAATACCACCTCTGGTAAAATGGACACACAACTTACCACACTGCCCGGATGCTGGCTTTAAGGCCTGGTGTAAGGTCTTCTGTCAAAAATTCACAATGGCAGCTCTTGTTGTCAGGGTCAGGCATGTCTTCTCCAGGGAGGCTTGCTTCTAATTACAGATGTGGAAAAAGGAGTGAGAAGACAGATATTCAACAGGAAGAGCCTCAGGCTGGGGCAGAATGAACAGAAACACAAACTAGCTAGACAAGCAGACAAGGAAGAAGGTGAGAGGGGGAAGAACATATTTATGCACTATCTGCTGAAAGATTCATCCAGAGAAGCACTTAGGTTTTTACTTGCTGTATTGAACGATCCATCCTGTGGCTTTCCAAAGGCTTCTGGATGGTTTCCAGGATTAAAAGGGAATTAAAAGGTGCAGTTTATAGCTGCAAAAATGCTACATTAAAATGAAAGGACTTAAAGAGAGTTGCATTATGCTAAGTGAAATGAAAGCGCACAAAACATTTCTCTGCAAAATCAGGAATAGAAAAAAAGGATGTCTTGCCTAGAATGGCGTTTTTGTTCCAGACAATACCTGCTTTGATGACTTATGGCCCAGTTAAACAGTGGCAAAAGGATATACCTAGGTTTTGTGTGATGGAGCAGGGGGAGAAACGTGAGTTAAAGATAAGCAGTTAGAAGATGCAAAGGAACTGGGTTTGCCTGATTTGAAATTGTATTTTGCAGCTTGCTAAAGGTAGTCCTCATTTTACAACCACAACTGAGCCCAAAGTTTCTGTTGGTGAATAAGACGTTGCATAATTTTGTCCCAATTTACGACCTTTCTTGCCAGTTGTTAAGTGAATAGCAATAAAAAATAGTACTTAGATATCGTTTCACAGTGCTTTGATAGCCCTCTCTAAGCGGTTTACAGAGTCAGCTTATTGCCCCCAACAATTTGGGTCCTCATTTTACCTACCTCGGAAGGATGAAAGCCTGAGTCAATCTTGAGCCTGGTGAGAATCGAACTGCCAAATTGCAGACAGCTGGCAGTCAGCAGAAGTAGCCTGCAGTACTGCATTCTAACCACTGCAGCTATTAAGCTAGGGGATCACAGGGCTCAGGACAATGCATAATAGCAATAGCATTTAGACTTATATACTGCTTCACAGTGCTCTATAGCAGGCGTCTCCAACCTTGGCAACTGTCAGGTTTCCAAGTGATGAAATCCATTTAAAAAGAAAAGAACAAAGTCCATCTTCCAAGACAAATTCTTTTATTTAGGAAAGCATCAAACTGGCAAAGCCCATGGTAATTCCGGATCTGACACAACCCCAAATTACCGCACAATATTAAAAGTTAGAAACAACCCCCAAAAGTCACATTCTCCAATAGAAGTAATTCAACGTTGCTTGATGTCATAAATCTCCACCTTGAGGGGCCTAAGCATGGACAGCTCGTTTTCCCACAGGAAGAAGAACCACCTAGCCAAAACAACTTTCTTTATCTCCACTCCTTAGGAATGTGGCAAGCCCGAAACCCTTCCCCCCATGACTGCCACAGAGAAAGTAAGAAAAAGAATGTATACTAAGCCTAACTAAAATGGCTACATATAGGTCAATTTCGGGCTTGACAGCAACTTTAAGCCTGGTGGATTTCAACTCCCAGAATTCCCCAGCCAGCTTTGCCAAGGCTAGAGACCCCTGTTTTACAGCATTCTCTGGGCAGTTTACAGAGTCAGCCTATTGCCCCCAACAATCTAAGTCCTCATTTTATCAACCTTGGAAGGATGGAAGGCTGAGTTAGTCAACCTTGAGCCAGTCAGAATTGAACTCCAAGCTGTGGCCACAGTTAGCCTGCAATACTGCATTCCAACCATTGTGTCACCAGGGCGCCATAAGTGCTGATTAAGATAATTAGCGGCATAAAAGATCGTAAACTGGGGGGGGGGCTTATTGGTAGTCCTCAATGTATGACCACAATGGAGCCCACAATTTATGTTGATAAGCGAGAAATTTGCTAAGTGAGCTTTGCCTCATTTTACAACTTTTCTCACCACATTTGTTAACTGAATCACTGCAGTTCTTAAATTAGCAACACAGTCCTTAAGTGAATCTGGTTTCCCCATTGACTTTGTTTGTCAGAAGGTTGCGAAAGAGGATCACCTGACTCCGGGACACTGTAACCGTCATAAATGTGAGTCAGTTGTGAAAGATTCAAATGTAAATCATGTGATCCTGGAGATGCTGCAACGGTGAAAGACGGTCATCAATCATTTTTTTCAGGGCCATTGTAATTTCTAACAGTCGCTAAATGAGCTGTTGTAAGTCAAGGACTACCTGTACGTTGCTTAGCAATGGAAACTTTCGGCTCAATTGTCATTGTAAGTCAAGGACTACCTGAAATTTGCTGCTGTCTCCTTTCTCCTGCCAAAACCTCTCGACAAACACAGACCAAGCCTTATGTGTTCAATCCTTCTGCTGTCAGGATTCCGGCATTTAACCCCATTTAAATCATGAGTCTCGAGCCAAACTTCCAAAACTTAAAAATGATTTATTGAGAGTTAACATGCTGGCACTGCCTGGGTGTAGCTGACTCTGAGACACATAATTCATTGTTACACTTGACCCTGTTTCCCCCTCCCTCCACCTGGGTGTATCGTAATTCATATTCTCCAATGGGACACCTCCGTAGCCCAGAGTCATCAATCATGTTCTCCGGTTAGAATTTTGCAGGGCAGAAACTTCAGTCACCTGGTTACTATCTTTGAAAACATTTATGGAATGCGGTTTCGGTTTTGCAAGCCGCTGCACTTCTCCCCCCCTCCCTTTCTGGTGGCAACTCTAAAAAGACCATAGAAATATTTTATGAGTTGACCTCTGGCTCACCTTCCGAATTCTGACGGGACGCGGCTCCTTTGATGCGAAAAGCTTGCCTAGCCCGAGTCTGGTCTCCAAAACTCCAGCTCTTGGGGACTTTACTTGGGCTATCTTCCATGCTCTGGTCCGCACTGGGGGATCTTCGGATGCTTGACCCCTGAGGAGAACTTTTACTTTTCGTGGTCGCACCTCGAGGGCTGGAGAAGACACGCTCCTTCAAGCTGACCTTTTGACTGGACACGGAGACAAATCAAAATGAGACCAAGAGAAAAAAGGGGAGAGACAAGGGGGGCGGAGGGGGGGGTCAATTTCAACAGTCTTTCAAAAAGCAGCAGCAGTAGAAGCAGGGGCCGTGCCGAGATGTGGCTTTGGGACATCGCTGACTTGAAAAGGCGTCTCGGGAAAGTTTTCCGTGGTCGATGAATGGAGATAGGGCAGGGGGGGCGGCACCCATTAAGGAAAGAGGGAAGGAAGGAGAGAAAGAAAGAAAGAACTGAGGGGGATGAATGAGTGGGAAAACAGACGGTGATCTGGTCAGATGGAATATGTAGAGTGCAGATGGAACGACGGGCGTGAAGGTTTAGATACGAAGCATTCGGTCCGAGCAGCTCCGTGCAAGGGGAATGGCCCAACGGTCGGAAACCTGGCCCCTGATTTCTGAGTTTAGCTCTCCAAGATGCACCCTGTCAAGAGCCATTTCTTGCCTGTCTTCCACTCTAGAACCCGGCTCCTGTGAGCAAGCTGACAAGGTAGGCTGAGAAAGTATCTGCAGACCCCTCACACCCTGGACATAAACTGTTTCGACTCCTTCCCTTGGGACGGTGCTACAGGGCATTGTATGCCAAGTCAACTAGACACAAATACAAATGTCTATAGATGTGATGACCCAAAGGGGCGTGGCACAAAAGCAACAAAGTCACAAAAATAGGTAAAAGTCCGTTTAATTCCTCCAACTTGGCCCCCAATGTCCAGTTATCTTCGGCTGCAGAAAAAAACTCTCCCAAGAACAGTCTTTAAAGGGAAGAAATTCAGTCCAAACCCAAAGTACATATAAATTATAAAGAAAAACCAACACAAACTACACCGCAGCAATTAACAAGACAGGGCAGGATAAGGAATTGCAGACTTCCAAAAGGTAACGAAACACACACAGTTGGGATGATGCCAGAACCCAGATATGCCCCGACAAACAAAGATAATGCACGCTTGGCTTCCAGCAACTTTGCTGTGCGTAGTTTGTCTTTTTAAACACTATTTTCCCAGCTGCAGCTAATGAAGGGGATCAGGGCCCTTTCCTCCCCTGTAACCCACGTAACTCACTTTGCTCCCTTCTCTGTTCCTCCCTGTGTGCCCTAGGATGAAGAGGGGGTGGGCCTGGGTCTTCCTCTGAATGCCCAGCTGGACTGTGCCCTTCCCCAGTTTCTTCCACAGCCACCAGAGCCACACTCCCACTCCCTGTCAGCTCCTCAATCTTCCCCTCAGAATCAGATTCCAACGGGGGCATGACAATAGAGATTCTCAGTCATCCAGGTCATGGCTGTCCCAAAGGTGCTTTTTTTTCAAAAGTCAACTGGACTTGGTAATTTTTTCTTCTTCTTCCAACTGTTTTGCAGAACCGAAGATGCTTCTTGAATGAGAAACGCTTTCCAGAAGAAGAAAAAACTAAGAAAAAAACTAAGAAAAGTCCAGTTGTGTTTTGAAAAGCACCTTTGAGACACAAGGATAGATTGTTCCCTCGTGCCATCGTTCTGCCGACCACCTAATTCTCAAAATACAGGTAGTCCTCGACTTATGACCACAATAGAGCCCAAACTTTATGTCACGAAGGGAGACATTTGTTAAGTGGGTTTGGCCCTATTTTACAACCTTATGTGCCACCCACAGTTCTTAATAGCAATAGCACTTAGACTTATATACCGCTTTACAGAGCTTTTACAGCCTTCTCTAAGCGGTTTTACAGAGCCAGCCTCTTGCCCCCAACCATCTGGGTCCTCATTTTACCCACCTCGGAAGGAGGGAAGGCTGAGTCAACCTTGAGCCTGGCGAGATTCGAATTGCCAAATTGCAGGCAGCCGGCAGGCAGCAGAAGTAGCCTGCAGTACTGCACTCCAACCACTGAGCCACTGCGACTCAACAAATCATTGGAGTTGTTAAGTTAGTAACATGGTTGTTAAGTGAATCTGGCTTCCCCGTTGACTTTGTTCATCAGAAGTTTGCAAAAGGGGATTACTTGGTCCTAGGACACTACAACCATGATAAATATGAACCAGTGGCCAAGCATCCAAATTTTGATTATGTGACCATGGAGATGCTCTGTCACAGTCAAAAATCTGAAAAAATCGCTTTTTTTAGTGCCATTGTTAACTTTGGTCCCTAAAGAAACAGTTGTAAGTCGAGGACTAGCTGTATCTAACGTTACATGAGGCATCCTTCAGCCAGATATCTGCCATCTGAGCTAATATACAGACAGACTTTGGAAAGACAGTGAAATTGGAAAGTGCAAGCAAATAAAGAGGAATTAAAGTCAAATGAGGCCTTTTGAGCTTGTACTGGACCCCTATTTCATTTATGGAAATATGGCTTCATTTATGCAAAGCTTTTTTGCATAGATGCTTTGAATAATATCTCGCATGGGGCCAATAAACATTTATGTTGGTAGATGAGGATGCGTGTGTGTATTCGTGTGAATAAAAGTACTTACTGGGGAGTTGTGACAATATAAGGTAGTGTTTGTCAACCCTGGCAACTTGAAGATGTGTGGAGTTTAACTCCCAGGATTTCCCCAGCCAGCCATGCTGGTTGGGGAATTCTGGGAGTTGAAGTCCACACGTCTTCAAGCTAACAGGATTGAAAAACACTTAAGTGACAACACGGGAAGACCTGAAGCCTCATTTTTAGTGTATGGGTAACCTAGGCAAAGGTGGCTCAGTGGCTACGACGCTGAGCTTGTCAATCAGAAAGGTCGGCAGTTCGGCAGTTCGAATCCCTAGCAACGTGTAACGGAGTGAGCTCCCATTACTTGTCCCAGCTTCTGCCAACCTAGCAGTTCGAAAGCATGTAAAAATGCAAGTAGAAAAATAGGGACCACTTTGGTGGGAAGGGAACAGCGCTCCATGCGCCGTCGACGTTTAGTCGTGCCAGCCACATGACCGTGGAGACGTCTTCGGACAGCGCTGGCTCTTCAACTTTGTAACGGAGATAAGCACCACCCCCTGGAGCTGGAAACGACTAGAACGTATGTGCGAAGGAAACTTTTACCTTTCACCTAGTCAAAATATTTTTCAAATACTACCTTCCTGTAAGTTATTCTTTTACGGCTTCTGGTATTATCCTTATGGCCTATTTTCCACAAGACATGATTTCTAATTATCCTATGTTATGCCTTATTCCCAAAGTCATCTTCGATGGCTCAAAACTTGGAGCGCGTATGAGAATTCTATGTGGCTATTTCACGCTGTGAATTAAGTGAAGCTATGGATTACAAGGGGAAAAAAAACCAGCATAATGTAATGCAATTGAGCCCAACATTTCCAACTGCTAACCGAGACGGATGTTAAGTGAGTTTTTCTTCCTACAGTTATTAAGTGAATCGCTGCAGTTGTATAAGTTATTAATCTGGTTTCCCCATTAAGTTTGCATGTCAGAAGGTCGCAAAAGATGACCACCTGATTTTAGGACACTGCAATCATCATAAATTTCCAAGCATCCAAATTTTGATCACGTGACCTTTTGGACATTGCAACGGCCATAAGTGTGAAAAATGGCCATAAGTCACTTTTTACAGTTTTTACAGTCCCTAAACAAACTACTGTAAGTCAAGAATTACCTATAATTGTTCTCACTGTCAGACGTTGTCTGCTTAATTCTAAGTTGGATCTCTGTTTGTCCAAAAAAAAAAGTGGAGGAATAAAGGAATAAATAGGAATATTTATATTTATAACATCCATAGGAATAAAGGAAACACTTTTTTACTGCTCCTTGTTTGAAAATATCTCAGGGAACTTAAGGAGAATGCCACTTGTGTTTAAGAATAATAAAGATGGCTACGCCCACAGCCAACCATCTTGGAAATGAAAACCTTTTGTAGGAAAAAGGATTTTTGAACCAAAAGAACAGAATGTTAAGTAGAAGGAGATTCACAAGCCTGAGACACATACATGGACATACAAGTAATATGGGATCTCAAATTCAAAGTGTCTACACTTTCACCCTGCTATGTCAAGAATAAATTTAAGCTTTGATTATAACAGACAATATAACAGATATTCAGAGTCGGGAGGGACCTGGTAGGTCATCTAGTCCATCTAGTCTTTGTAACTGTCTATGGAGATTCTCAGTCATCCCGGTCATGGTTGTCCCTAAGGTGCTTTTTTTCAAAAGGCAGCTGGACTTCCTTGGTTTTTCCTTGGAAGACATTTCGCTTCTCATCCAAGGAGCTTCTTCAGTTCTGACTGAACGGTGGGGAATGGAAGCATTTATATTCCTTGCAGTCATCTGGTCATTAGCATAAACCTCCCAGTGGCCTCAATGACCCTCAGAGAGAACGCTAACAACCAGGGGATGCAAGGAATATAAATCCTTCCATCCTCCATCATTCAGTCAGAACTGAAGAAGCTCCTTGGATGAAAAGTGAAACGTCTTCAAGGAAAAACAAAGGCAAGTTGCCCTCCCCACCCCACTAACCTGCTTTCCAGCTCCGTTCTCCTATGCAGGGCAACCAAAGAAGACCCAGCCAATCAGCTGGGACTCAATGGGAGGCAGAGAATAGATGGGAGCAGGGCCAGTCAGAGGTGGGATTTGCCGGTTCTCCGAACTACTCAAAATTTCCACTACTGGTCCTCCGGAACTGGTCAGAACCTGCTGAATACCCCCTCTGCCCCAGTCCCAGAAACCAGGCTGTGAAACAAGTGAAGCCCCATCCGTGGGATGCAGGCAGCATGTGAAACCACGCACCTTCTCGTCCATGGAAAAACCTTTCTTCGTGGAACCCTGTCCTCGGCCCCCAAATGATTGGGGGCTGTTCATTTACAGAGTGGCAGCTTCAGTCATTTCAATTAATCGTAGATGCCTTCAGGAATCAAGCTGGATTCCCAAATGGACATTCATCAACCTGTTGTGGTTCGCTGGCAGCAGGTGCGGATGGCTGAGGTCTCGGAGAGCGAGGACTCAGATGAGGGGCCTGCGTGTGATGCAGGGATGGGGCCAGGACCATCAGGGAGTGAAGTGCTGCCTTCGGAGTTTGTGGGGGCTGGCAGCAGTGAGGAAGAGGCCCCTGAGGAGCCTGTGCCCAGTGTGCGTGCATGCAGGGCTGCTCGAAGGGAAGAGTAGCTGCAGCAACATGGGCGGCTCGGGAGTAAGGCTGCAAGGTAATGACCCCTCCCTTAAGAGATAAAAGCCAGCTGAGAATCAGACGTTCTTTGCAGGAAGCAAAGAAGTTTTTGCATTCAAACCATGTGGACGTTCAGAATATCTTGGTTGGTGTTTGGAGACTCTTTGTGTTTGAAATATTTCTTAGTAACTTTATCTAGTATCCTTGGCAGCCTTGCACCACCTTGGCAAGGCTTGTTCTTATCAGAGACCATTCGTTTGAAACAGCCTTTTAACTGTGAAGGAACGGAATTCGTAAAGAATCAGTAAAAAGTTTTGCTGTTACCTCTGTTTTGTGTTTTGTTTCCTTGGAACAAGGTTTGGGTCAGAACACAACCAAGCAAGTATTTGTGACTATCTCACAGGACCTTCCACCAACAGGTCCAAACTCAACCAAAAAAAACAAACACCCACCACGCAGAGGGAACAATAAGCAATGGAAGTGCTACAAGGTACGCATCCTAAGAGTCTGACTTTAACAGAAAGGAAGGAGTTTTGTCACAATAAGTTTTTATATCTCATTAAATGTCTGTGGAGATTCTCAGTCATCCAGGTCATGGTGGTCCCAAAGCTGCTTTTTCAAGAGGCAACTGGACTTTCTGGTTTGTTTTTTTTCTTTGAAGACGTTTTGCTTCTCATCCAAGAAGCTGTTTCAGCTCTCAGAGCTGAAGAAGCTTCTTGGAATAGAAGCAAAATGTCTTCAAAGAAAAAGAAAAACCCAGAAAGTCCAGTTGCCTCTTGAAAAAGCACCTTTGGGATATCTCATTAAAGTTATGGAGCTCACCTTTTCCTTACCGATCGTGTCAGGTGAAGCAAGCTAATTTAACTCTCCCAGAGTCAACCGGAAAACCAACATTGCATGATCTGACAACTATGTCCAAACCCTGGTTTGCCATTGCTGAAGTCATGCTGAAGTCCCACTTAACGGGACCTGCAATTAAAGTAAATTCAGACTTAATGTATCTCTTCCTGCTTAGTAGAAGTGCTAGAACAGGGGTTACTAACCCACCTGGGCTGCTGCCCACTAGTGAGCCATGGCCTATTTGGAACCAGGCCATGCGAGTGGCGGGCTCACACACACACACACACACACACACACTAGCAGGAGTGGTACCCCAAAGACGTCTCTCTTGCGTGAGTGGATCTGCATGCACGAATGCGACAGCTGGCCTCACGTTGCCCAGCTCCCCTGTCCCACTCCCACAGTCAGACCACCAAGTTGCCTGCTCCCAACACTCCAAAAGAGTAGAGTTGGGAGCTTTGAGTTGGACAAGCATATCCTGCTCAGCTTCAATGAACACCAAGGCTGCCTGCAGCAGTGGCTCTTCCATCCCAAGGACCGGCCCATGGATTTCCACTGCTCTCCTCTCCTCTGCTTTCTGCACTGGGCCCAGCACGTCAGGCACTGGGCCCAGCTGTTCCTCCTCTTCCTCATCAGCCACCTCCAGACCTGGGGGCTGTTGACTCTCCATCTGAGGTCTGACGGCCGGCCGAGGTTCGTTCATTCTCTCTCTCTCTCTCTCTCTCTCTCTCTCTCTCTCTCTCTCTCTCTCTCTCCCTCCCTCCCTCCCTCCCTCCCTCCCTCCCTCCCTCCCTCCCTCTCTGACAGCTCCATTCCCTCTTCCCCCTCAAGAGCTCTTAGGTTGCCCTGATGCTGACCCTGCCTCCCATGCCTCCTCCTCCGATTTGGCCGCTGGAGCGGCCGGTGGCTGACAGGTGACAACCAGGGCAGCCTCGGTGAGTCTGAAGGAGCACAAGATCGCGCCCCCAAAGGCTTCTCTTCTGCACATCAAAAAGCTTTTGCAAAAGGACGAAAGGCTTCGGGGGAGCAAATTCGTGCTGCTTCAGGCCTTCGGTCCCTTTGCAAAAGCTTTTGGTGCAGAGAAGCGTGAGTGAAGCTAAGCGGGCATACACCCACATCGGCCTGACACTCACGTAGCCCTGGTTCCCCTCCCCCCCCCCGAAAGGTTGGGGACACTGTGTGCTAGAAGATCCATAGGGGGGAAAAATGCCCTCCATTTATTAGCTTCTAAAACAGGAATGGTCTACAGGAAGTCCTTGGCTTACCCTTAACAATTGGGAATCACAATTTCAGTTGCTAAGCAGGGCAGCTGTCAAGTGAGTTGCGTCTGATTTTAAGATCCTTTTGCCATGGTTCTTAAGAGTCCCTGCAGTTGTTAAGTGAATCATGGGGTTGTTAAGCAAATCCCATGGATTTTGCTTGTTGAAAGCTGGGTTGGGAAGATCCCAAACGATGATCACCTGACCCCGGGATGCTGCAATTGCCATAAGCGTCATTGCCAAGCGTCCAAATTTGGGTCACGTGACCTCAGGGTTCTGCCACAGTTCTAAGTGCAAGAATTGGTCATAACTTGCTTTTTTCAGTGCTGTTGTTAACTCTGAATGGTCACTAAACCAATGGTTATAAATCGAGGAACCACAAAGGCATAAAAGAGCAAACTTTCCCTTTAATACAGGTGGTCTTTGAGTTATAATAGCTCATTTAGTGACTGTTCAAAGTTATGACGGCATTGAAAAAAGTGACTGATGACCAGTTTTCATACTTACAGCCATTGCAGAAACATCTCCATGGTTACATGATCCAAGTTCAGACACTTGGCAACTGACTCATTTTTATGATGGCTGCAGTGTCTGGAAGTCATGTGATCCCTGTCAACTAAAAAATGCTTCTTTGGTCTTTTTAGTTGCCAGCAGAAAGGGAGTGGGGGAAAGCAGTGCATTCCTTAAATGCTTCAGATAATCGCCTTGGCAGCCAAAGCTGTTGGCACACAAGTTTATTACTGGAGAGTATGATTTATGACTGTTAGCTATGGGTGTGTCTCATTGGAGAATATACATCCAGGTGGTGGTGGTGGGGGGGAAAGACCAGGGTCAAGGATGAATTATTTGCTTATCAATGGAAACTGAGTGGAGCAAGTGGCCAGTTTTAAGTTTCTGGGTGTTACCATAAAAGAGGACCTGACCTGGGGGTGCTCACATTGCAGGCCTGGTCAAAAGGGCCCAGCAGAGATTATACTACCTGAGACTTCTCCGAAAACAACAACTGAATGAAAAACTGCTGATGACCTTCTACCGCTGTACCAGAGAGAGTTTCTTAACTTACTGCACCTCTGTATGGTTTGCCAATTGCACAGTGGCAGATAGGACAGCACTCCAGAGGGTTAACGTCATTGCCCAGAGGATCATTGGTTGCCCTCTCCCCTCTTTGGAAGAGCTTAATAGCTCCCATTGCCTTAAGAAAGTTCAAAACATTCTCAAAGATCCATCTCATCCTGGGAACCCCTTTTTTGAATTATTACCATCTGGCAGACGGTACAGGACAATAATAAAAACAAGGACAAATAGGCTGAAAAACAGCTTCTATCCCAGGGCAGTAGCTCTGTTGAATTCTGCTGTATAGTGCAGTGTTGGTGTGGTGTCGGGGGTTTCCTGTTCAATGTGTGAAGGGTGAAGGATGTGTGTTTGTGTTTATTTTCATGGTCATGATGTGCACTGAAGATGGTGTTTGACTTCATTGCAATGACAATAAAGTAAAGTAAACTAAACGAATGATGTGTCTCAGAGTCAGCTGCAACCAGGAAACACTGACATATCAGCTCCTAATACATCCATCTTTTTTACTCCGAGAGATGCGGCTAGAGACTTACGGTTTGAATGGGGATGCATGTTGGAGCCTTGACACCCCTTTTATGACCTTCGGACAAGCAAAGTCAATAGGGAAGCCAGATTCACTTTAACGACCGTGTTACTAACATAACAACTGCAGAGATTCACTTAACAACTGTGGCAAGACAGGCTGTAAAAACGGGGGGGAAACTCACATAATGATTGCCTCACTTAACCACAGAAATTTTGGGCTCCATTTTGGTCGTAACTCGAGGACTACCTGTATAACACGGGAGATTGGGGTGCAGTGTGTTTGCTTTGCTTTGCAGACTAATGAATACCACATTTAAATCTTTTTCTTTTCTTTTCTCATGCCCTGGAAAACCTTTTGCTAAGCCACCTAGTTCCCTGAAGCCGATGGCCCTCTTTCACAGACCCTGCCGTTTATCCGTCTTGCCAGGAAGAGAAAGATGCTGCCAAACCTCCTTGGCTTAGCACAGCTCACCTCTACGAAGCAGATGAATGGGCAGGACAGAAGGTAGCAGGAAAAGAAAAAGACAGAGAGAGAGAGAGAATGAGCGTGCAGCTTTGGATCGGTTCGGTGCAAAGCAATTGCTGTGGTACCTAGAACTTCCTGAGCAGCATCCACAAAAAGGTTTTCTGCACCGAGTGGCTTGACTGGAAATGAGGGGAGAGTAGAAAAGTTAGACCAGGTGGGCTCCTACACAACCAGACACATTGTAGAAGGCAAGGAGGGGGAGGGCTGAATAACAAAATGACAGAGTTGGAAGGGACCTTGGAGGTCTTCTAGTCCAACCCACTGCCCTATATCATTTCAGGCAAACGGTTGTCCTGTCTCTTCTTAAAAACCTCCAGTGATGGAACATACACAACTTCTAGAGGCAAGTCGTTCCATTGTCAGGAAATTCCCCCTCAGTTCTAGGTTGCTTCTCTCCTTGATTAGTTTCCATCCATGGCTTCTTGTTCTGTGGAGAATAGGCCGGCCTCCTCGTCTCTTTGGAAGCCCCTCAAATATTCAACCAAACCCCATAAAGCCCCAAGTAAAGCTAACTTCTTAACTAACCAAGTAAAGCTAACTTTTTTAAATCTTAATTTCTGTTCATTACTTCAGTTCAAAAATGAAATGAATTATTAAAATTAAAAAAACATGCAGAGGCAGTTTTTTCCAAAGGAAAGCCCGTCTATCTTGACAATTTTGAGAGGCCTAGAAGAGATGGTTATTCATCTTATGATAGGAATAACATAATAATGCGTCATGATATGGAAATTTATTAGCAGTGTTAGCAGCAACCTAGTTTGCAATTCTTCATTAACTGATCTATGTTCTAGAGTTGTTGTTGTTTTTTTAATATTATTTGCCTCTGAAGATTAGTTAGATTAAAACACTTCCAGGGCCTTGGAAATAGATATCTTAGGGATGTTGGATGATATACCCCCCCCCCCAAATTGATAATTATTGAATTAATAGCTTAGCTAAAATACATTCACATTAGGGATTGTTTTTAATATAGAGGGAGTCAGAAAAGCACTAATTTAATTTTCTGTTAAATTACCTCTTCCCAACCCAACTCTTCTTGATACATTAGATTTCGCTTCAAATATCATTAGCTAGCATGGCTTCATCTATTGCAGAGGTGTCCAACTTTAACAATTTTAAGACCTTAGCTAGCATGACTTCATCTATTGCAGAGGTGTCCAACTTTAACAATTTTAAGACCTGTGGACTTCAACTCCCACAATTCCTCAGCCACCCATGCTACCTCGGGAATTCTGGGAGTTGAAGTCCACAGGTCTTAAAATGGCCACAGGTCTTAACATCGCTGCTCTACAGGATAAAAAAAGAATTCCATATCTATAACATAGCAACTGGCTTGGCCCCAAAGACCATCATGTTATTTCAGGTACCCTGTCCTAATAGATTCTAGAAGGCATCAATCTAGAGTTCAACATCAAATAATTTATGATACCAGCTTATCTCACAGCAAATAGACCAATGAGTCAGGTTATCTCGTTTGACCAGTCCTTATGAATGTATTAAAACGCTCAACTACCAAATACAATAAACCAAAATAAAATCAATTTTGTCAAAAGTGTTTTTTGAGGACTGGTTTTGTGGACTGGAGTTTCGTCACCAGCTGGTTCACTTCATCTGTTGTTCATTTTCTGAACAGAAGATTCCAGAAAATAGATCAGAATATTTTTACGTCTAGGTCTCCAAACTTGGCAACTTTAAGACTTCAACTCCCAGCATCTCTGGCTGAGGAACTCTGAGAGTCCACAAGTCTTAAAGTTGCCAAGTTTGGAGATCCCTGGTCTAGAATGAAACAATTCCTCCACATCTATTAAAATTCTGTGTAAATTTTAGCCAGATATTTGTCCAAGAGCTGAATAAGAGATGCCCAGATACATCAACGCATGACTAAAAGTGTAGGGATAACAAAATACTCTCCACACTTTTCAGCAGGAAATGGAACCGTGCATGGCAGTGACCCTTGCAAAAGTAGGCCTCAACTTACGACCACAATCAAGAACAGAACTTCCTATGTTAAACGAGGCAGCAGTTAGGTGAGTCTTGGCCAATTTTCCACCCTGTTTTGTTATGGTTAAAGAAAACACGGCAATTCTTAAGTGAATCTGGCTTCCCATGGCTTTGCTTGCCAGGAGATCGCGAAAGTATGACTCTGGGACACCACAACAGCCATAAGTACATGCCAGTTGCTGAGCGTCCAAATTTTGATCACGTGATCACAAAGGTGCTGCAATGGTGAGTGTGAAAAATGGTCATAAGTCACTCTTTTTAGTGCCATTGTAAGTTGGAACGGTCACTAAACGAATGATGGTAAATTGAGGACTACCTCTAGAGGATTATCTATCTTGATTATCCAAAAATGATCCATAACAATACCGCAGGAAGTCCATTCTCCATCGGGACTTACCAGGAACAGGATAATGGATGGTCTAAACACTTTCTATGATTCATCCAGTTTTCTCCAGAAGGAGACAAAGTGATCAGAACAATCAAAAAATAAGTTGGGATGGAGCCTTCCTACACCCCATGGTAAAATTGAAACTCCAGAAGCCATGGGGATGCTACAGTGGTTATATAAGTGTGAAAAGCAGTCATATGTCCCTTTTTTCAGTGCCATTATTATTCTGAACGGTCACTAAACAAATGGCTGTAAATCAAGTACTACCCTGTAACTGGGTAATCCTGATCTGTCACTGTAGCTCTGTTGAATCCTGTATGTAGAATAACAACAAAAGAACAGAGTTGGAAGATCTTGGAGATCTTCTAGTCCAACACCCTGCTCTGGCAAGAGAACTTATACCAGGGGTCTTCAAACTTGACAGCTTTAAGACTTGTGGACTTCAACTCCCAGAATTCCTCCTCCAGTCAAGTTAGCTCAGGAATTCTGGGAGTTGAAGTCCACAAGTCTTAAACTTGCCAAGTTTTAAGGCCCTTGCCTTATATCATTTCGGACAAGTGGCTGTCCAATCTCTATTTAAAAACTTCCAGTGTTGGAGCATTCACAACGTCTGGAGACAAGTTGTTCCACTGATTAATTGTTCTCACTGTCAAGAATTTTCTCCTTATTTCTAGGTTGCTTCTCTCCTTAATTAGTTTCCATCCATTGCTTCTTGTCCTGCCCTCAGGTGCTTTGGAGAATAGCTTGACTCCCTCTTCTCTGTGGAAGCCCCTGAGATATTGGAACACTGCTATCATGTCACCCCTGGTCCTTCTTTTCATTTAAACTAGAACATGCAACTAATTCTGATCTGTCACTGTAGCTAAGTCAAATCCTATATGCAACTCACTAACATCTTCAGGTCAGGGCAGAGAGAGGCAAATTAGGAATATGCAAGAATAAGGGTCTTACTCACAACCTTTGGAGGGAAGGATTGCCGCCTGCTAACTGACTTCCAAAGTCCCTGAGAATCATAGGATTGGAAGGGAGCTTGGAGGTCTTCTAGTCTAACCCCTTGCTGAAGGCAGGTGTCCTTCTACCATTGTAGACAATGAATCTCCAATAGTTTCTTGAACACCTCCAGTAATAGAGCACCCACAACTCCAGGAGGCAAACTATTCCATTGATTGGTTTTTCTCGCAAGTCAGGAAATTTCCTCTTACTTCTAGGTTGGCTCTTTTCTTTAACAAGTTTTCACCCATTACTTGGACCAGGGGTGTCAAACTCGATTCCATTGAGAGCCGCATCAGGGCTATGAGGGCCGAGTTGTGTTTGACCTCTGGGGGTGCAAGGGGGCGTGGTCATAAGGCATGGCCATCTTGACATCATGTTGGGGGATGCCTGTGGTGGCCAGAGCGCTCTGCCAGTGAAATGGGCTCCCAAGCTCCGTTTTCAGCTGCAACAGCCTCCTGCAACCCTCTGCCAGAGAAAACAGGCTCCCAGGGTCAGTTTTTAGCTGCAATGGCCTCCTGCAGCCCTCTGCCAGCGGAAACGGGCTCCCGAGCTCCGTTTTCAGCTGCCTCCTGGCCTCCTGCAGCCCTCTGCCAGCTGCAGCCCTCTGCCCGAACGGCTCCCGAGCTCCGTTTTCAGCTGCAATGGCCTCCTGCAGCCCTCTGCCAGCGGAAACGGGCTCCCGAGCTCCGTTTTCAGCTGCAATAGCCTCCTGCAGCCCTCTGCCAGCGGAAACGGGCTCCCGAGCTCCGTTTTCAGCTGCAACGGCCTCCTGCAGCCCTCTGCCAGTAAAAACGGAGCTCGTGAGGCCACACACGGCCCTTCTGAGCTCTGTTGTTGCTGGCAGAGTCACCGCGGGCCGGTCCTTCACTGTTTCCAGGGTGGTCTCGCATACCAGATCTGTCCCCCCCAGGCCTTGAGTTTGACTCATATGGTATCCAAAATAAAATTATGGAACCGTTCTTTTCTGAACTGCACTCCTGCTTCTAATTCAGGACAGGAATATTCCTGAGGTCAGCCTCTCTGTTTGAGTGTTCCATTTGTCCTAAGAGCACACTAGGCAGGCTGTCTGTCTTAGTACTTTGACATTTGAGCCAATGATTGAAGGAAATGGTGCCCTTCTCTTTGCTAGATGCATTTAAGCATCAGCTGGGCAGCCATCTGTCAAGGGAACTTGAATGTGGGTGTCAGGACTGAGTGAAGAATTGGCCTGTAAATCGCTATGATTCTACGGATTTCTTGCAGGAAACAAGATACCACCTATGATTCTAGAACAACAACAACTGAGAGTAGACAACAGGAAGCAACAAAAAAGCTTCTCTGAACAGTTCCAAAATATGGGTAAGGAAGTCCACCTTCATACCTCTTCTCTTGGGCAGAACAATGGTTGCAAATACAGGCAGTCCTTGACTTATAACAGTTCATTTAGTTCCAAGTTACAAGGCCCTGGAAAAAGGGACCCATGACTGTTTTCCATGATTGCAATCCATGTAGCATCCCCGTGGTCACGTTGATCAAAATTCAGACATTCAGCAGCTGACTCATAGTTATGACGGTTACATAGTTATGACAGTCCTGGAGTCATGTGATTTTGCAACCTTCTGACAAGGAACTTGAATGTGGAAGCCACATTCACTTAACAACTGTGCTACTAACTAATGAATATATATTTCTTTTTTTTTCTTTCTTTCTTTGATAGTATCTTTATAAAATTTTATTAAGATAGACTTGGTATGACTTTATGATTTGCTATAAAATAAATTAAGTAAACTATAGTTATCTCGTTAAAGTATGAATTAATAAAATTGTAGTCAAATGATTGTTTAATAATGATATCAGGTTATATAATTGTTGATTAATAATATGAGCTATTATGCAATACAACCACAATGGAGACTATGAAATGGATGCACAAAAAGGAGTGGTAAACCAACCGATACACTGTCTGTAAATTCATGAAGGAGGAGGATGCTTTTATGTTTTATGTCTTATGTTTTATGTGTTTTTGTTCGTTGTTAAAATCAATAAAACTTTTTTCAAAAAAACAACAACTGTGCTACTAACTGCAGTGATTTATACTTAACAACGGTGGCAAGAAAGATCGTAAGCTTGCTTAACAACTGTCTCACTTAGCAGCAGAAATTATGGACACAATTATAGATGTACATTGAGGTTTACCTCTACAGAAGGAGAAGACTATAGGTAATAGTCGAATTATGACCAATATCGAGCCCAAAATTTCTGTTGCTAAGCAAGACAATTGTTAAATAGGTTTTGCCACATTTAACGATGTTTCTTGTCACCGTTGTTAAGTGTATCACTGCAATTGTTAAATTAGTAATATGGTTGTTAAACAAATCTGGCTCCCCCTCCCCATTCATTTTGCTTGTCAGAACATCGTAAAAGGAGACCAGGTGACTCTGGAACATGGCAACCGTCATATATCTGAGTCAGTTGCCAAGAGTGAATTTTAATCACAGGGCTATGGGGATGCTGCAATGGTCGTAAGTGTGAAAACTGGTCACAAGTCACTTTTTTCAGTGCCGTTGTAACTTTGGACAGTCACTAAACAAATGGTTGTAAGTCCAGGGCTATCTGTATTACCAACAGGTGTCTTTTTCAAGAAAGGCAGCAAGATATAGTGGCTAAAGTTAAGGACATCCAAGTTTCACATCCTCACTCTACCATGAAGCTGTCTAAAATATCTTTTGGACGTCACCTCCTTCGGCCTCACCCATAAAAAAAAAGGTGAGATAAGAATTTTAGACAAACTGGTAAGCTTTACAACAAGATATGGAACTAAATCTTTTTTTAAAAAAATCAAGGGTTCCAAGGATAACCTTGATGAAAAATATTGTGTAAAAGGGATCATATCCTAAGAATTTTGAGTGAAATCAGATGAATTTTTCTCTTTGTTTCTCCTTTTCTCGTCTCTGTCTTTCTGTCTCCCACTTATCCATTTACAGTATGGATCGATCCAATGTTTTCCAAACTTGGCAGCTTTAAGAGGTGCGGACTTCAACTCCCAGCATTCCCCAGCCAGCATGAGTTGAAGTCCTCATCTCTTAAAGTTGCCAAGTCTGGAAAACATTGGTCTATACCCACTGATCCTTCATTCCACTTGCTGTCCGAGTGAATGCCCAGAGTGTCCCCTTGCCAGAGACCTAACGTCTGCCATTTTGTTTGGCCTACATTTGAAATCGTTGAACTGCTGTAGTTCCACCGCACGCTACCATAGATTCACACAAAGGCATTGCTGGAACTAGGTTTAGTTCTATCACCAAAGCTGCATCCCAGAAATATTTAGGGCTTTAGCTTGAACTAAACCTGCAGCCTGATTTTCAACACTCTGCAAACCATCATCCAATGGGGAAGGCAGATAGTCAGGGGAACTACGTGCTTCGAACCAAGTTTGCAAGGAACTGATGCAGCCAGGGAGAAACTCCTCTGGCTTTCAAGAAAGAATTATTATTTTTGCTCAAAAGCAGGGATGTGTGACAAATGTTGGTGCGTACATGAACGTCCTTTCTTTCACTGCTGTTGGGACCAAAAGAAAGGCTGAGATACAGGTGAGGGAAGAGAGGATTAGGGGAAATGATCACCGCTTCGTTGTCGCTTCGGAATCGCCTTTCCCAGCCTGGTGTTCTCCCCGTGATCGGAACTACAACTCCCATCATGCTTCAGTCACCATGATTATGAGCTGAAGACTGATAGGGCTCAACCCAACACATCTGGAATGCCACAACTTGTGTTGTGGCCTGCCGGCGACTAGCAGAGCTGGCAGCAGAGTCAGACAGTGAGGAGGTTGGGGAGGAACATGGGCCAGTCCTGGAGGCTGAGGAAGGCTCGGACGAGGGCTCTGCGTCAGAGGCAGAGATGGGGCCAGGGCAGTCTGGCAGCCATCAGCTGCCTTGAGGCAGGGGAGCAGCTGTTGCCGGTTCCCAGCCTGCACATGCGCAGAGCTGCCAAAAGAAAAGAGCAATTATGAATAAAGGGTTGACGTGGGAGTAAGGCCACAGGTGGATAGTGAATAGCCCCTCCCATAGGGATTAAAAAAGGAGCAAAAGGGGAGGGGGCTTTTGCAGGAAACAATTCGTTCGTTGCAGCAGTGTGAAGATCTGTCTGTGCATCTCAGAGACTCTGTGCTGAGTCCTTCCTTGTCAGCACTGCGGTTTGGAAATATTCACTCGGCAGCTCTCCAAGCTATATAAGGCCTGTGCTCCTAATTAGACCTTTGAAAGACTGTCTGCCAGGCGTTTGGCTGAAAGTGACTGCAAGAAATTCATCTTCGTTTAATAAAAGGGGTTTTGCCGGGACAAGGAGTCTGCTTAGTGCTTTTTGGGGAAACCTAGGTCAGAACAACTTGGGAAGCCTGGTTTAACTTCTCAATTTAGAGAATTGAGACCTGTTATGCCAGCTTTCCTGCAAGACATGGATCCTCCATCTTCTTTTCCATTTTTGATAGGACAGTGCCACATCTCAGCAGTAATCTGGAGGCTGCTGCAGCATCTGCTCTAGAACTCCCACCTGCTAAAAGTCACGGGAAAGGCAGAAAAGGAGGATCAAAGGCGCACTGTTTACAGGTTGTCCACACAAGGCAGGTGGACAACACCGGAATGGGACAATTTGGCATGGCCAGCTCAGCACCGTCAACTCACCTCTGTCCATT
Source organism: Notechis scutatus (assembly GCF_049901735.1). NCBI lineage: Eukaryota > Metazoa > Chordata > Lepidosauria > Squamata > Elapidae > Notechis > Notechis scutatus. The sequence continues at coordinate 8,257,947 of NC_142011.1, read as the reverse complement.
CACCACCACCAAGTCTCCACGAGACAACTCCACACAGCCAACTTGCTGTGGTGACAACTTGCTGCAGGTGGCGGAGGGAGAGCCAGCCGGGCAGGCGGGCAAGTGAATGGGTGAACAGAGCGCATTGGGGCGAGTGGCAGCATATGGGCTCTTCCCATTTTCACATGCACCCCACTGGTGATTGGCGGCGGCTCTGCACCCAGCACAGCAGTGGCAACAACAGTGCAGTGTGTGAAAATGGGAAGCCCCCCAGCCACTGCCACCTCTCCACCACTTACTGCAACACACTCTGCATTCTGGCTGCCCACGAGGAGCTGCTTCGTGGTGAGCTGGCCATGTGGAGTTGTCCTGCAGGAACTTGGCAGGCGTGAGTTGGCAGTGATGAGCTGGCTGCGGTGAATTGGACGGAGACCCCGTGGACATGGTTTCCTAGCACGGGATGCGAGCGTGTTGAACATTTACAGTGTTTGTTTGAATGGCTTTCCTTGTTGCTAGGACCCATCACACATGTGACATAAAGAGAACGGGAACACAGACATAAAGAGAGAGTGAAGTGGGAAGGCATAAAGGATGGACTTCAGTAAAATATACAGACCTTGGAGATGATTCTGGCTGTTGTTCTTTCCTTAAAGAGAAGCAGAAGTATGTTAGTTAGCTGGCTGGCTGGTTGATGGTTGGTTGGTTGGTTAGTTACATTTTATGCCACCCGTTGCACTGATGCAGCGAGTCTGAGCAGCTTACCATAAGATAACAAGTTTTTAAAAAGTACTACAAGACAATTAAAATTAAAAGAAGTAAACAGAAATGTTAACAATGAAGCTACATTTGCAGTGAGAAAAAATGGACCAGGAACGCCGAACAAAACTAAGTAGCTTGCCATGGCCAACCCACTGCTGCCAACTCGCCAGAGGACATCTTAATGTGAGATAACTGTAACTGTACTCTAGACCCATTGCTCTTCTTAATATTTTTAATAATATTATTTGACTGTTTTGTACCAGAATTATGGCTGCATTGGAGATGGGGCAGTGGCTAAAAGAATATTCAGACATTGGAAAAGTTATATTATTCTGAGCGTCTATGGAGATTCTCAGTCATCCAGGTCATCCTTGTCCCAAAGGTGCTTTTTTCAAGAGGCAACTGAACTTTCTGGTTTTTCTTTGAAGACATTTTACTTCTCCTCCAAGAGGCTTCCTCAGAGCTGAAGAAGCTTCTTGGATGATAAGCAAAACGTCTTCAAACAAAAACCAAGGAAGTCCAGTTGCCCCTTGCAAAAAGCCCCTTTGGGATTATTCTGAATGCCATATTACATCATTTCAGATAACATAGTATGTGTAATTTTTGTCTGTTTTGGAAAGGGCAACATTTTGTACTAGTCAAAAGACATAGCAATACATGTTATTATTGCAGGAATGTTGGGATAATTTTGAATAATATTTTGTATTGTTCATATTATAGTACTGAATTCATTAGTGAGCCAGTGACTCCTAACAAGTGAAAAATGTAAGGCAGATTTTTAATCTTCTTTTTTCATTCTTAGCCTCATTCTTAGCCTCATATATTTATTTATTTTCATTTTCTTTAAGATGAAAGATTTCCTGATGAATTGTGTATGTACAAAGCAACATTTCAAAAAAAAAAATTAAATGTTTCTTTTCAAAAATATAAATCCTTGTTGTTTTGGCTCTTACCTTCATTTGCTGTTTTTTCATAGCCATCATATATTTCCAAACAATTAAAATTGAGACCAAGTTCATAATCCGGTGGCTTGTGCAAGCAAAGCAGGGGAATATAGGCTATAGAATTCCTTCCAATTCCTTCCTTTTGACTGGCCCATTTACACAGCAAAAGGATAGCAAGTTTTGACAGATGACTAAGCCTAAATTCCCACAGGCATGGAGAATTGCAGCCATCTGACAAAACTTGCTTTGTCTTGTGCACACAAGCAAAGAGAAAAGTGAGTTTAAATGATTAAAGCCTATTCCCCTAGGCAGAGAGGGGAATTGTGGAAAGCTTTCAAAAGTCTGTTTATTATAAGCCATTTTCGTAAAGTAGAGTTGCAGTGTTTCTAATGGGGTTGGTTTCCTAATTTAGCCTACCTCAAAGGGCTGGCATTCTTCTTAAAAGCCTCACAGTGATTTCTTTTTTTCTCATACCAGTGCTTCCCAACCTTAGTCTTTTTAAGATGTGTGGACTTCAACTCCCAGAATGCCCCAGGCTGGGGCATTATGGGAGTTGAAGTCAGGGGTGGGATACGACAGGGTTAACTACCGGTTCGGGATTTACAAGCTTCCCTGGCAGCTGTGAGCCAGGTGCCTGTTAATCGTCATTAGCAGGCTGCCTGCCAAGAAGCAGCCTTTGAAACAGCCCTCTTTTATTGTTTTTTTAACTGCAGCTGTGCCTCATTCAATCAGGAAATAAAGATTAGGTAAGAGCCCGGGTGGGCAGGTGGGCAAAAACATCAGCAGACATAGAACCGGTTCTATGTCTGCTGCTCTTCAGAGCTACCGGTTCTACAGAGGTGGACAGAACCGGTAGAAACCCACCCCTGGTTGAAGTCCACACATCTTAAAATGGTGGAAGGCTGGGAAACATTGTCTTATACCAAAGAGAATCAAAGGAGGTTTCTCTCTAACATCTTCCAATCCCAGACTTAATTGATATTTCTCTACCTTTCCTCTCCAAGGTCATTTCTGTGGTTCTCTAAAATTCCCCTTGGCTGGGATTTACAACTCTGTTTGCAAGAACTCCAGTACAGAACCACAAAAATCCCATTTCACACGCTGAGTCTATTTTCCCATAAGTCATTCTCCGCCATTACTAACCTGAAAGTTAATCCTGATTTGCTCTTCAGATTTCTCAGCAACTCGAGCTGATTCAAAGGTGGAATGAGCCTAAATTGGAAGAAATCCAAAATCAATTTCAAGCAAAAGAGAAAGAGAGAGAGAGAATAAGAGAATAAGAGAGAAAACACAAGAACCATCTCATGGAAAGTTTTTCCCTCCCTTGGGATTGTGTGTCTGTACCATATATTGCAAATACAGAAGAATGGGAGGTGAATTAGGAATTTTCATCTCTAGATGTTCTCCAGAAGCAGGATGAGCAGATAAAACTAGTATGAGAAAGGAGGAAGGTGTCTCCAAATGGGTGACTGACTGGAATTAGCAGAGATGGCAAAATTGTCTGCCCTTAATCAAAGAAAAAAGACACATTTAACTTTGTTTCTGCTTGGAAACCACTTCTGGACTTTGTGCTCGAGGTGGAAAAAAAATGAATCTCTGAATTTGGATTTCGATGGTTAGATTTAGTTTTGTATTTATAGAAATGGCTTGTATATATTATTACATATACTGTATATGCTGTATATATAGTACTATAAACTACATATAGCCTCAACTTTTTAAAAGTAAAAAAGGTGCATCCACATGCAATTTTTTTTTCTACCATGCTAAAAAGAGTCGAGTGGTGAAATGTGTAGTATGAAGGGTATTTAAGTTCTCCATCATTCTTGGAAACCTAGTTTGTGATCCCAACTCAGTCCAGTGAAATGCTGGATCCCTGCTAGATCCTTCTCGTTCTGTCCAGACTGCCTGATCTCCAGCATTTTCAGCCATAGTGTGATATGGTTCAAGACCCCTACCTCAAATCTGCTTTCTACTCCCTGGGGGGATCACAACCCACAGTTTGAAAACTCCTCGCCTAGACTGAATTTCCTTGCAAGAACTCCTTTTTCAGCATGTCCAGGAACTGAATCGTTATTCGGATTTGGGATACAATGTGAGCATCTTTCTCTGACAATTCATTCATTCCTTACCCTGAAATTCCTCAGCAAGACTGAGTGGCTCACTTGAATGCGCCCCTCAAAAAACCAATCAACAAATTGTCCCCCAAAATTTGTCTGGAATGAATTAGCCCCCAAAATACCAGTTTGTTGCCAAAAAAAAAAAAATAGCAACGTGACGCATGTATGAACCACGTCTTCGTTACGACATAAACTTAATGAGAATTCTTATAACTTCCTTCACTTTGTCTCCACCCTTGAGACTTTATTCCCATTCCTTCCAGAATATGTGGTTTTGTTAGATGTAGCATGCTTTTGAATAAAAGAACCGGGCACAAAGAATCATACAATCACTGGAATAAAACAAAGTACATGCAGTAGAATGTGAAAATTTTAAGAAATTTCACCTGGTCTGTAGGCTTTATTTGAGGCCCTGAACATGGAGAGTTGTTTTTTTCCTGTTACTATCAAGACAATCTTGACTTCTTTTTGATAGCTAAGACTACCAGGTCTGAGCTGCAAAACCTCAAATGACCACTAGATGGTGACAATGAGACACCACAGATGTGGTCCTTTACTGCCACCTAATGATAGCCTGTAGTTTGGCAGCTCAGATCCAGAAACCTTAATTAAAGTATATAAAACAAAGTACTGGACGGTACACACTCCCGGTAGCGAAAGGCACACTGTGAGTTGTTGCTGGAAGCACACATAACAACCAGGCAAAGTCAGCATCGCTGGTCATGCCTCAAAGCAATCGGTTACAAAGCAAACACAACATGGGTGGCACAAACAAGCTACACTCCCACAAGTACACCCATGCACACACCACAAAAAGATATTGGGGACCGGTTGTGATGAAGCCGGTGTAAAAGAAAAGTGAGAGTGAGGCGGGTCATCAAAGGTCAAAGAGAGAGGTTAGGTCATTTGTCCAATGCTGAAAAAAAGACTGTATCCTTCTCTACAGGTAATCCTCAACTTCCGACCACAGTTGAGCCCAAAATTTCCCTTCCTAAGCAAGACAGTCAAATGAGTTTTCCTTCATTTTACAATCTTTCTTGCCACGGTTGTTAAGTGAATAAATGCAGTTGTTCAGTTAGTAACACAGTCGTTAAAGGTCGCCAAAGGGGATTATGTGATCCCGGGACATTGCAACCGTCATAAATACATGGCGGTTCCCAAGTGTCCAAATTTTCATCACGTGACCATGGGATTTCTCCAACGATCATTAAGTTTGAAAAAGTTTCCCAAGCAGTGGTGGGATTCAGCCGGTTTGCACCAGTTCAGGTGAACTGGTTGTTAAATTACCCACCCACCCATCAAAGGGCGCTGCACTGCGCTGCAATGGAGGAACGGCCAATGCAGCAACTGACACAAGGGAAGGAGAAAGCCGCTTTCCCTCTTTCTTGTCCCCGCTCCTCCTCCTTCCCTTGTGCCAGCCGCTATGTTGGCTGTTTCTCCATTGCAGCGCAGCGTAGTGCCAAGGATCCACTTTGATAACGGGTGGTGATGGTAATTTAACAACCGGTTTGCCCAGGGTCAGGTTGGCTATCGCGGGAGGCTCATCCCGCATGAGCTGGAGCTGGAGGATGGGGGTGAGCTACGCCTCCCATAACAGCCAACCTGACCCTGGGCAAACCGCTTGTTAAATTGTTTGAATCCTGCCACTGTTCATAAGTCACTTTTTCCAGTGTCATTATAATTTTATACAGTGAGTAAATGAAGGGTTGCAAGATGAAGGACTTAGTCAAACTCAAGCTGTCTCGCTTAGCAACATAAATTTGGGGCTCTTTGGTGGTCTTAAGTTAAGGACTATCTGTATTCCCTCTCGCAGATGTATATCCTACCTTCATCCATGGGAAGAGAATGAGCAAAAACAGCAATAACATTCATCTCTCTATTACGTTCTATCCTAATTAAAAATGAAACAGCTTTTGTTCTTGTGACAAGGTGAAGGACAAGTTTGGTACATATGAAATGAAAAGCAAAATCGGAGCTGATCCGTGCCTCCCTTTTCACAGTTACGACTTTTGCAGCATGGATCATGTGATCAAAACTCAGTGTCAACTCATAAAATATTTCTCTGGCCTTTTTAGAGTTGCCAACAGAAAGGGAGGGGGGAGCAATGCAGCAACTTGCAAAACCGAAACTGCATTCCATAAATGTTTTCAAAGATAGTAACTAGGTGAGTGAAGTTTCTGCTGTGCAAAATTCTAACTGGAGAGCATGATTGATGACTCTTGGCTATGGATGTGTCCCATTGGAGAATATGAATTACGATACACCCAGGGGGTGGGGTGGGGGTCAAAGGTGACAATGAATGATGTGTCTCAGAGTCGACTATACCCAGGCAGTGCCGGCATGTTAACTCTCAATAAATCCTTTTTAAGTTTTGGAAGTTTGGCTCGAGACTCATTATTTAGATGGGGGTAACTGCCGGAATCCTGACACTCAGATGCCTGGCAACTGGCTCATATTTATGACCATTGCTGTGGCCCAAGGTCATGTGATCACCTCTTATGACAAGCAGAGTCAATGAGGAAGCCAGATTCACTTAACAACTGGGTTACTAACTTATCAACTGCAGTGATTCCCTTTACAACTGTGGCAAGAAAAGTCATAAAGTGGGACAAAACTCACTTAACAAATGTCTCACTTAACAACAGAAATGTTGGGCTTAATTCTGGTTGTGAGTCAAGGACTACCTGTATAGTAAGCCAGACTTATTGCAATTGAGCAAGACAACCTCTATTCTATTGTCTGGTTACAGCGATCTTCAAACTTTGAAACTAAGAGCTGTGGACTTCAACTCCCAGAATTCCTCAGGCAGCAGTGTTGGCTGAGGAATTCTGGGAGTTGAAGTGCACAAGTCTAAAATTGGCAAATTTGCAGACTCCAGGCCTAGAACATTTAACCCCAGGGGTTTTTTTTTACACAAGGCAACTTTAAGGATTCCCCAACCAACATGCTGGGAGTTGAATTCTACACATCTTAAAATTTCCAGATTTAAGAAAAAAAGCACTGATTCAACTCAGGGACAATATCTTAAAAAGGACAGCATGCTCATATGTATCTGGTCGAAGCTACAATGACGTCAAAATGACATCTTCCACGTTATGGCATCTTCACACAAATTATACTAAAAGCCTGATTTGCATTATTTCATGTCATGAGTCACACGGCTTTCTTTACTGCTTTCAAATGCAATAGTTTTGATTGAGATAATATGCTAATGCTTCTAGAAGCCAGGCTGTAAATTCTGGTTTACTGTTGTATAAGCATGCTGGCTGGGGAATTCAGGAAGGTGAAGTCTGCCATATATCTTTAAGTGCTGAAGTTGAGAAACACTAAATTGGATTTAGCTGTCAAACCTCAGCTCCATTTTTAGCCCAGCTTAGCATTCATACAAACCCAATACATCAGAAAGTATAGTTTGATGAGTTTCCTATTTCAGGAACACAGAGTGTAGCAGAGCTGGGAGAGTGGTCAAAACTATTTAGCTCCATTTGGTTTAGAATAACAGTACCACATTGTTTGCTGGCTATTTTTAGATAGATAGATGGATGGATGGATAGATAGATAGATAGATAGATAGATAGATAGATAGATAGATAGATAGATAGATAGATAGATAGATAGATAGATGATAGATAGATAGATAGATAGATAGATAGATAGATAGATAGATAGATAGATAGATAGATAGATAGATAGATACTGTAGATAGGTAGGTAGGTAGATAGACAGACAGACAGACAGAGATAGATGGATGAGAGAGAGAGATGGAGATATGGTATACTGTTTCTGTATGTGTTTGTGTGTGTGTGTGTGTGTGTGTGTGTGTGTGTGTGTGTGTGTAGGCGTGGATGGCTCAACAGTTAAAGATGCTGAGCTTATCTGCTGGAAAGCTAACAGCCCAGGTTCGAGACCCAAGCACTGCGCGACAGGGTGAGTTCCCGTTCCTTGCTCCAGCTCCACCTAACAGTTTCGAAAGCATGAAAATGCGGAGTAGATTAATAGATACCATTTTGGTGGGACGGTAACAGTGTTTGTCGCGCCTTGGCATATCTATTGGAAATCTAGATCAATGACTAGTTTACAAGCCCTACGTTCAGTGAAAAGGTCCCGACTCACAAATACTGCATTTCTTGACCTTTTTATAGTAATTGCAAAGAAATCATTATAACATTTACATGCAGAAGATCCCTATCTCATTCCCCAATATTCCATCCAGATGGGATGGGGAATTATTGTTTTCTTCCCAATAATTAAATAGCAGAGAGAAAGAGAGAGAGATAACTGGACTGAATGGAGAAAGACTAACACTGTAATGGCATATGGGAATGACCTTGGAAGACAGGAGGAAAGCTGCATCTAGGGCAATGGTGGATAAAAGGCAGATGAGTCTGCAGAGGCAATGGGGACATGGAAACATATCAGAAGAAACCCTCCCTAGTTTCTTGGGCTGTACAGGTGGGTGGAAGGAGAAGAAGCACTTATAGAGTTGCAAAATTCTGTTAATGCAACCTTGCAATATAGTAGAGCTAATATTTTGGGATAAGCTTCTGGTGCGGACCACATCACAAAGCTGACCCACCTACAAAGTGGTTTAATATGCTAAGAGTGTGCTCCCCTACACATTTAACCTAGTTACTTAATTAACTACTTTTCTAAGTGTTCTAAATACATTTAAACTGCCAACTGCCCAGTCAAACTCTTGTATGCCACAGAAAAATTAACAGGCTAAAAATAAATAAACTTTGGTGGAGTCCTTGGTGTTCTCTGAGCTTGATTGTTTTGTAGCAGACATTTTATTATCCAACTAGGTAACATCATCAGGGCTAGAAGGGAGTGTGGTTTGCTTGCTGCTTATATATAAGTGGTTTGTCATTGTTGGTGCGAGTGTTCCTAATAGTTCCCTGATTAGACTGACAGGGCAAGTCACTTGGACATAAACCAAGAGCAAACCCCACTCCCTTCTAGCACTGATGATGTTGCCTAGTTAGGTAATAAAACGTTTGCAGGAAAACCACCTAGCTCAGAGAGCATCAAGGACCCCAGAGTTCAACCCCAAACTGCAAATATTCCCTTCTACTGGTATTAAACTTAAGGCAGTGGCCACACAATTAACATCTAGTTAAGCATGTCGATATAACCACAAGTGAAAACACAGAGGAAGGAAACAAAACTTACAGATTATGGGTGCTGGTGGTGGGAATAAAAAGGAAATGTGCAGTGGAGTAGAAAAGCCATCAACTGAGAAAATATGAGAGACAATGAAGAGGATTGCAGGAAGCACAATTGTCTAAGGCAGAGGTCTCCAAAGTTGGCAGCGTTAATACTTGCAGACCTCAACTTCCTGAATTCCTCATGCTGGCTCCGGAACTCTGAGAGCTGAAGTCCACAAGACTTACAATTGTCAAGTTTGGGGGGCTCTGGTCTAGAGTGAAAGTAATTTGGTTGCTAATGGAGCACTAGCACTGGCACTTAGACTTATATACTGCTACACAGTGCTTTACAGCACTCTCTAAGCGGTTTACAGAGTCAGCAAATTGCTCCCAACAATTTGGGGTCCTCGTTTTGCCCACCTCGGAAGGATGGAAGGCTGAGTCAACCTTGAACCTGGTGAGATTTGAACTGCCAAATTTCAGGCGGCCGGCAGCCAGCAGAAGTAGCTTACAGTACTGCACTCTAACCACTGTGCCACAGTGGCTCATATCTGTGTTTACACCATGCCAGGCCAGGCTAATGGCAAAAATCAAGTATTCTTCTAATTTAGGAAAAACCAGTGACCAGAAATAGCTGTATAAATGCAAGATAATTCAAATATTTGCTGACCAACTGAATTTCACCGCAGTACTCACCTGCTGTCTTCTACAGTAGCTTGAAAATATCTTTTCTTAATCTGTGGGTCAGAGGAGGAGGTCAAAAAAGTCAAGAGGACTTCCACAATGGCGTGATGGAAGCTTCCATCTTGATTTTTTTTAACCATACCCTTCAGATACTTCTGTGGTGACAATGCCCAGCACAATTTGATATGCATGTAAAAGAATACACAATCCTTGGTTTGACGGCCTACACAAGGTAGTTTTTGCCATATTTTGTAGAGATTTGTCATTTAAGGAAACCTGTTTTGCACGCAATACAGAAAAGTTGAGTGAGTTTCATTCCAAAACAGACTGAGGAGAAAAACAACAACAACGAGAGCCACAACGTGACACACAAACACCCATTCACATGCACTGCATACCTGGAGGCACCATAGGTTTGTGGTTGTGAGCTTTCAAGTATTTTCAAAAAAGGAGAGGAAAAAGGAAGAGGAGGGGAAAAAAAATAAAGAATATTTTGAAATTAAATAGGAGGGGTGGGTGAGAAACAGAACAAGGAAAATTAGCATAGAGCCCAAGTAGGTTCCATTGAGTAGGCAAACTCCATACATGAATCAGCCGGCGAGTATCAATGTGCCTTAGAGATTACAATTTATAAATATTTTAAGTAAATTTATCAGCCATGACAGGTGCAATTTGTTGCTTCAAAAACTGAACCACAAATGATTACTTCTTCAGAGTCATCATTAAAAACCCAACTCGAGAGTATTAAAATGTGTTACTGGATATAGTAGGGGTGACATGATAACAGTGTTCCAATATTTTAGGGGTTGCCACGAAGAAAAGGGAGTCAATCTATTCTCAAATGCACCTAAAGGCAGAAAAAGAAGTAATGGGTAGAAACTAATCAAGGAGAGAAGCAACCTAGAACTAAGGATAAATTTCCCGATATTGAAAGCAATTGATCTGTGGAACACTTTGCCACCAGAAGTTGTGGGTTCTCCAACAATGGAGGTTTTTAAGGAGGAATTGGACAGCTACTTGTCTGGTACAGGGTTTTCTGGAGGTTTTTAAGAAGGAATTGGACAGCTACTTGTCTGGTACAGGGTTTTCTGTTTGACCACAAGGTTGGACTAGAAGACCTCCAAGGTCCCTTCCCACTCTGTTCTATAGGTAGTCCTTGACTTGCCACCATGACTGGGACTAGAACTTCTGTCGCTAAGCAAAATGCTTGTTAAATGAGTCATGCCCAATTTTATGACTGTTTGCCATGGTTATTCAGTGAATCCGTGCAGTGAATCAAATGGTTGTGAAGTGAATCCATTGACTGCTAGTCAGAAGGCAGCTGGGAAGGCCACAAACGGCGATCACGTGAGACATATCAGTTGCCAACCGCCTGAATTTTGATCATGTGATGCTGCGACGGTTTTAAGTGTGAGAACCAGTTGTAAATCACATTTTTTCAGTGCACTGTACCTTCTGTCAGCCTCCAAGAATCCTTCTTCTGCTTATCTTTCCGGCTGCCATAGAAAGAGGGGGGCAGAATAATTGGACTTCGTGGCGGGAAGAGTACTGGAGGTTTAAGTTGGTAAAATGTAAAAGTTGGGATGTTTTTTTGACTAAGCTTACTTGCTTACTGCGCAAATGTAGCCCCTTATCTGCCTAAGCCAAGGTAAAAAAAAATTATTAATTTTCTATTGTTTACATTTATTAGAGCTTAATAAACATCATGTTGTCTGGGTATTTAATCTGCTTAACGATACAGAATTACATTTTTAATCTCCACTCCCTTTTTTCCAATTACTGGTAAAATAAATTCCATGTTTGATAATATTCTGCATCTTCTTTCTGTTTAATTTTCAATGTAAGCCTATCCATTTCTGCACAATCTAGTATCTTCCTAATTGTCTCTTCATCTTGTGGTATTTCTTCATTTTTCCAACATTGTGCGAATATAATCCTTGCTGAAGGTTCAAGGATATTTAGCCAGGGCTAAACATAGCTAGTATCAGCTTTGGAAGCCATATTGAGACCAGACGCTTCCACGCTGCCACATTCTTGACCCTGGGAAAATGGGAAGGGGGAATTTCTTGGAGGGTATGTAGTTAGACATAATAGCATTCTTCTTCTAAGTCAAGGTCATGTTATTTCTGCACCTGGGTGAGGGGATGTCTCAAATTGGGATGGAAGGTGATTGGGGCATGTGATGCAATGAGGGGTGCAGGGGATGATGGATTTGTAGTTTTTTTACTTATTGCACGGAAGCCCGGAACTTTCAGATTCGGGATTCCCCAGATGTGCCAGTTTACTATCTAAATATAACAGAACTTTTGAGAAGATTGTCTGTCTCGGAGTTATTGTTTGGAGTGGAGGTTTTCTGGAACGCTGACAGCTAGTTATTTTATTCCAGGAATAAGCCATGTAACATAGATGAGGCATAGTTACTATATGAGAGGGTGTTTCCCCGAGAAGACTCATTCCACCCACAATCTATGTACTGGTGACAAATACATTCCCACTTTCCTTGCTCTTTTATTCAGATAAATCCACCTCGTTTACGCTGATCTCTTTTGGCCTCCAAGTCTCCTATCTCCCACCTCAAATCAGTCACCAAATCCATCCACAGGACGGCTGGATGGCTGACACGTCTCTACATTCATCTCCGATTTTAGAAACCTCTGACAACAGGACTGTAAAAATGCGAGCTGAGCAAACCAACCTTCGATTATTCACGGTGGAAATCCAACCACTTCTTTATAGCAGTTACACATCTCCTAAGCAAAAGATTCCTTACCTATGCTGAAGGCAGGACGAAAAGCAATGGATGGAAACTAATCAAGGAGACAAGCCACCTAGAACTAAGGAGAAACTTCCTTAGGAGGTTAGGAGCAGGAAGTTAGACTAGAAGACCTCCAGGGTCCCTTCCAACTCGTTATTCTGGGGGTTTTTTTCCCGATAAATCACAACAGGCTAAGCCACTGATCCACATCATGGCTGGATTATTTCCTGACAGTGAGAACAATTAATCAGTGGAACAACTTGCCTCCAGAAATTGTGGATGTGCCAACACTGAAAGTTTTTAAAAAGATGTTGGATAACCATTTGTCTGAAGTGGTGTAGGGTTTCCTGCCTAGGCAGGGGGTTGGACTAGAAGACCTCCAAGGTCCCTTCCAACTCTGTTATTCTATTCTATTCTATTCTATTCTATGCTATGCTATGCTATGCTATGCTATGCTATGCTATTCTATTCTATTCTATTCTATTCTATTCCTCCCCTTAGCTCCTCCATAGTTCAATTATAACATTTGCATGCAGAAGATCCCTATCTCATTCTCCAATATTCCAACTCTATTCTACTCTATTGTTCTCTTCTATTAAGTCAAATGCAAACAATAGTCACATTATGATTTAATCTGCAAGAGCTGGCCAATTTATCAACAGTAATCACGCTCCAGGCTAACATGTCTGCATGTTAGAAACGGGTATGCTATAGTATAGTTTAATTAGAACTCAATCAATCCTGAAAATGAGCCAAATATCAAGACAGAATAACTGCAACAGATAACAGATAATCAGAGCTGGAAGGGACCTTGTAGGTCATCTAGTCCAACCCCCCGCCCAAGCAGGAGACCCTACACTATTTCCGACAAATGGCAGTCCAATCTCTTCTTGAAAGCTTCCAGGGATGACACTCCCACAACTTCTGAGGGCAAAGCTGTTCCATCGGTTGATTGTTCTCACTGTCACTGCGTCTTGTTAGATAGATGATCCAGTGTTCCAATCTGCCGAGATCCTTCTTCCTTCCAAAGTGTTTGCAATTTTCCCCAATTTGGCGTCATCTGCAAATTTGATGAGTTCCCCTTCCAACCCCTCACGCAAATGAAGATGAAGCCCACAGATCTCCTGCTGATCTCCAGGCTGAAGGATGGATAGATGGAAGGGGAGCAAGGAAAAAAAAAAAAAGTTGAGAAGACTTCCTGGTTTCTCTATTACCTTCCCTGGATCAGAGCGGAGGTCTCCAAATTTGGCAACCTTAAGATTATGCTGGCTGAGGAATTCTGGCATTTGAAGCCCACAAGTCTTCAAGTTGCCAAGTTTGGAATCCCCTGGTGGGATTCAAAAAAAACTTACTACCGATTCGGTGGGCGTGGCTTGGTGGGCGTGGCGTGGATTGGTGGCAGGGTGGGATTCAAAAATCCCAGCAACCGGTTCGCTGCCCGGTTGCTGGGTGGGCGTGCCCATGGTGGGCGTGGCCTATGACAACTTCCTGTTTTCGGCTTCCGATGTGCCTCCAGAGCCCGGGGGAGACTATTTTCGCCCTCCCAAGGTTCCGGAGGCCTCCCCAGGGCCTCTGGGAGGGCAAAAACAGCCTCCCCCGGGCTCTGGAGGCCCTCCGGAAGCCAGAAATAGGTCTGTTTCCGGACTTCCGGAAGGCCCGTTTCCCCCCTCCCAGAGCCTCCATGTAGATCCTGCAGTGACCTCCATCAAAAATGGGCCACATGGAAACTCCTGGGAGGAGAGGGGAGAGCGGGGCCAGCCGGTCAATTGAAATATCAGTTCGGCGAACCAGATGTAACTAACATCTGGTTTGCCCGAACCGGTCCGAACCAGTAGAATCCCACCTCTGCTTGATGGGTGTGTCAGGGGAAGGATACTGTAAAATCTCCATTCCCTCCCCACTCCTGGGGGAAGGTTACTGCAAAATCCCATTCTCTCCCCACCCCACTAACCTGCTTTCCAGCTCCGTTCTCCTGTGCAGGGCAACCAAAGAAGACCCAGCCGATCAGCTGGGACTCAGGAGGCAGAGAATAGATGGGGCAGGGCCAGTTAGAGATGGTATTTGCCGGTTCTCCGAACTACTCAACATTTCCGCTACCGGTTCTCTAGAACCGGTCAGAACCGGCTGAATACCACCTCTGAGAGGAAACATGGGTTGAGTATATTAGACTTTCTCCCATCCAAGACTTGACAGCTGATGCTGGGTGAGGACTTCTGTCGTATCTCCTACTCAAACTGGAGGAAGATACCATCAGGGCATCACTGTTCCCTGCCTCTGCACCAGCACATCATCTCTTCCAGGGGTTACCCAGAGAGCAGGAGAACCCACCCCTTCACTACATTTGCTGAATTCTAATATGGGGTTTCAGTCAGGAACCTTCTGCTTTTAGCCGCCACAGTGTAAAAAAGACACTGAGACTCTAGAAAGAATGTAGAGAAGGACAACAAAGGTGATTAGAGGGCTGGAGGCTAAAAGATATGAAGAACAATTGCAGGAATTGGGGACAGCTAATCTAGTGAAAAGAAGGACTGGGGGGTGGGGGAAATGATATCAGTATTCCAGTATTTGAGGGGCTGCCACAAAGAGGAGGGGGTCCAACGTATTTTCCAAAGCACCAGAAGACAAAACAAGAAGCAACGGATGGAAACTAATCCAGGAGAGAAGCAACCTAGAACTGAGGAGAATTTTTTTTTTCTCACAGTGAGAACAATTAACCAGTGGGACTGCTTGCCTCCAGACATTGTGGGTGCTTCAACACTGGAGGTTTTTAAGAAGAGATTGGACAACTGAGCAGGGGTTGGATTAGATGACTTCGAAGGTTCCTTTCAACTGTATTATTCTCTTTATGTTGGTTCTCTCTTATGAAATGGCTCCACCTCAACCCACAAATTCACCAGGAGAACAGGGGAATGAATTTAAGGCACTGCAGATACACGAGCCATTTTGCACTTTTCCGGTTGGCAGGAGGTAAATCGATTATTCCACATCACTTCACAGCTGCATCTGTGAGATTTTTTGCCAAGCCAAACTGAACAGAGGAGCCCAGACCACGAAGGCTCAGGAGATACGCAGCTGACAGCCCAAGACGAACAGGCAGGCAGGCAGCCTATTCCTTGAGATGCTTTTAATTAGTTGGTATTTTTCATCCCACCTTTATTACCTGATCAGCAATTGAAGGTGGGCGCACATACATAACACTCCTTCCTCCTTCTGTTTTCTCCGCATCAACAATTCCTGATGGTGGATTGGACTGAGAGAGGGACTGGCCCAAAACCACCCAGCTGGCCTAAGGCAGAGCTAGAACTCACCGTCTCCTGTGATTAGTCCAAAGCCACCTGTTTTCACGCTTAAGGTGGGACTAGAACTCACCAACTCCTGGTGATTGGCCCATAGTCACCCAGCCTGCTTCCATGCCTAATGTGGGACTAGAACTCACAGGTGATTGCCCAAAGTCTCCCAACCAGCTTTCACACCTAAGACAGAACTAGAACTCGCTGTCTTCTTGTCACCCAGACAGCTTTCACACCTAAGGTGGATCTAGGTGAATTCTAGTTCCGCCTTAGGTGTGAAAATTGGCTGGGTGACAAGAAGACAACTGTCTCCTGGCTTCTAGCCTGGTGCCTTAATCACTATACAGGTGTTGTGGCCTGCCGGCAGCTAGCAGAGCTGGCTGCAGAATCAGGCAGTGAGGAGGTTGGGGAGGAACATGGGCCAGTCCTGGAGGCTGAGGAAGGCTCGGACGAGGGCTCTGCGTCAGAGGCAGAGATGGGGCCAGGGCAGTCTGGCAGTCATCAGCTGCCTTCAGAGTCGGACAGCAGTGAGGCAGAGGAGCAGCTGGAGCTGGTTCCCAGCCTGCGCATGAACAGAGCTGCCAAAAGAAAAGAACAATTACAAACTAAGGGTCGACGTGGGAGTAAAGCTACAGGTGGACAGTGAATGGCCCCTCCCATAGGGATTAAAAGAGGAGCAAAAGGGGAGGGGGCTTTCGCAGGAAACAATTCGTTCGTTGCAGCAGTGTGAAGATCTGTCTGTGCATCTCAGAGACTCTGTGCTGAGTCCTTCCTTGTCAGCACTGCGTTTGGAAATATTTACTTGGCAGCTCTCCAGGCTAGATAAGGTCTGTGCTCCTAATTACACCCTTGAGAGACTGTTTGCCAGGGCTTTGGCTGAAAGTGAAGGCAAGAAATTCACCTTCGTTTAATAAAAGGGGTTTTGCTGGGACAAAGAGTCTGCTTAGTGCTTTTTGGGGAAGCTGAGGTCAGAACAACAACAACTTACGACCTCAATTGAGCCCAAAATTTTTGTTGTTAAGTGAAACATTTGTTAAGTGCGTTTTGCTCCATTTTATGACCTTTCTTGCCCCAGTTATTAAGTGAATCACTGCAGTTGTTACGTTAGTAATACGATTGTTAATTGAATCTGGTTTTCCGGTTGACTTTGCTTCTCAAAAGGTTGCAAAAGGGGATCAATGTCCCCAGAACGGTCATAAATATGAGTCAGTTGCCAAGAGTCTGAATTCTGATCACTTGAACAGGGGGATGCTGCAATGGTCGTAAGTGTGAAAAACGGTCTCTCAGTGCCATTGTAGTTTTCAACAGTCACTAAATGAACTGTTGTAAGTTGAGGACTACCTGTTACCACTGATATTACTGCATTAAACAGAGTTGGCTTCAGCAGCCCCATCTCTAGAATTCTAATTCTGAAATATTTTTTATATTTTTTTTATATTTTTTTCTTTATATCAGGGAGCCCTTCCTCCAAAAATTGAACTAGCCCCTGCAGTCACCTAGTGTATGATTTCATCATCATAAGAATAGAATAGAATAGAATAGAATAGAATAGAATAGAATAGAATAGAATAGAATAGAATAGAATAGAATAGAATAGAATAGAAGTGGAGGAGTGGAGTAGGAGAATAGAAAGAGTGGAGTGGAGTGGAGTGAGGAGTGGAATGGAATGGAATGGAATGGAATAGAATAGAATAGAATAGAATAGAATAGAATAGAATAGAATAGAAAGAACAGAACAGAATAGAATAGAATACAGAGGAAGGAAAGAAGGAAAATGAAATGGAATGGAATGGAATAGAATTAGAATAGAATACTTTATTGTCATTGCATTCCATGAATACAATGAAATTTGAAAGCTACTCCAGCACAGTGCCCCAAACTCCACATCACAATAACACTACAGAGTTTAAAAATTAAAATAATAATAGGACTAAATCACAAATGCACTGTTTGATTCAAGCCTTGGAAAAGAAACTTTTTCTCAATCTATTAGTCCTCATTTTAAGACACCTATAACGCCTCCCTGATGGTAATAGATTGAAATATGAATGACCAGGGTGAGAACAGTCTGTGGAGATTTTTAGTGGTCTAGAGCAGGGTCTCCAACCTTGGCACTTGAAGACTTGTGGACTTCAACTCCCAGAATTCCTCAGCCAGCTTTGGCTGAGGAATTCTGGGAGTTGAAGTCCACAAGTCTTCAAGTTGCCAAGGTTGGAGACGGGTGGGATTCAAATTTTTAACAACCGGTTCTGTGGGCGTGGCTTAGTTGGTGGGCGTGGCTTGGTGGTCATGTTATTGGCTGGGTGTGGCCAACTCAACATCACTCACATCGAGGTATGCATCTCCTCGCCTGGCCTCTCATGACTGTGGGGATGCTGCAACAGTCATAAGTGTGAAAAATGGTCATAAGTCACTTTTTTCAGTGCCTTTGTAACTTTGAATGGTCACTCCACATAAGCAAAGTACCAGTAAAGGAGGGGAAAATAACTCCAGAGAGGTTCCTGAGATAGGAAGTCTGATCCTGCCAAGAACATAAGAAGGGTTAAAGGAGAGGCAGTTTCTGTAAGCAACACCAGAATGTTTCCTTCCTGCCTTCCTTACAGGATTAGGCCAGTCATTTCTTCTAACAACCGGTTCTCCGAACTGCTTAGAATGTTAACAACCAGTTCTAGCAAATAGGTGCGAACTGGTAGAATCCCACCCCTGGTTGGAGACCCCTGTTCTAGAGAGGAGTCTGGTCTTCGCAATCTCTTCCAAAGAAGAAAGAGAGCAACGGATGAATTTCTGTGCTGTGTTTATAATTCTCTGGAGCATCTTCTTATCCACTGCTGAGCATCCAGCATACCACACCGTTACACAGTATGCCAAAATGCTCTCAATGGTAGACCGGTAAAAAGTAACCAGCAACTTCTCACCCAAACCAATCTTTTTCAGCAACCTCAGAAAGTGCAGGCGCTGTTGGGCCTTCTTTGCAGTGGCCATAGTGTGGACCGACCAAGGAAGATTGTCGGAAATATGAGTTCTTAGAAATTTAAAACTATGAACTCTTTCCACACAGTCTCCATTGATATATAGTGGGAGAGGCTCTGCTTTGCATCTTCTGAGATCTAATCACTAAAGATAGATAGATAGATAGATAGATAGATAGATAGATAGATAGATAGATAGATAGATAGATAGATAGATAGATAGATAGATATGGATATGGATATGGATATGGATATGGATATGGATATGGATATGGATATGGATATGGATATAGATATAGATATAGATATAGATATAGATAGATAGATAGATAGATAGATAGATAGATAGATAGATAGATAGATAGATAGATAGATAGATACGATATATATAGATATCGATATATATATGAGATATTTATATGAGATATATATATGAGATATATATAAAAACAGAGGATTTTTCTCTTTAGTGACTATGGGGTGATTACCCTGACAGCCATTTAGCTTTGCTCACCGCAAATACCAGGGCTAGAAACTTTAAAAAGATTCCCAGTTTCCTTGTTTAGTGCACAGAGGCAGATTATAACTGCATATATTACAGAGATTTTATTTACCTTAATCGTGCGGCTCCTCAACAGTTCCGCGCAGTGAGTTATTAAAGGAAGCTGCAAAATTGCTTAACATATACCCTAAGTGGATTGCTTGGTAATGGTGAAAACTCCGCCCGTGATTTTAAAAATGCTCTCCAGGGGCTGACAAACATTAATTAATCTTCTCCCTGCTCACGTTAAGCTTTATTAAACCTAATTACAAGGAGGAAAATGAAGCCCATAAAATCTGGCTGGTAATGGAAATGATGACGCCATGGCAGAAGGGGGGGCGGGTTGTTTCCAGAGGTAAACTTCTGCTGAAGCTTCCCCTTGCCCTACAGGTGGTCCCTGACTTACAATAGTTCGTTTAGTGACCATTCCAAGTTACAACGGCACTGGAAAATGTGACTTATGACCGTTTTTCACAGTTACGGCCTTTGCAGCATCCCCCTAGTAATATGATCAAAAAATTCATATTTTTGGCAGGTGGTTCACATTTATGACCATGACTGTGTCCCAAGGTTATGTGATGCCCTTTCTGCGACCTTCTCAGAAACAAAATCAATATGGAAGTTGGCTTTACAACTGTGGCAAAAAAAAATCGTAAAACAGAGCAAAACTCACTTAACCAATGTCTCACTTAGCAACGGAATGTTTCTGCTTGAGCAGGGGGTTGGACTAGAAGCCCTCTAAGGTCTCTTCCAGCTCCATTGTTCTATTATTCTCATACCCTGTCCTTGGCTGGAATATTATGGCCCTTTTCAGTTGTTGGGTTCTTTTTTTTAATTAAGGAAGGACACTCCTGTTGAATATTAAGAGGAACATCCTGCCGGTAAGAACAGCCGTTCAGTGGGACAATTCACCTAAAACTGTAGGAATTTGATGACTGCCTATCAATGGTGGTTTATATGGGATTCTTGAACTGAGCTGGGGATCAACTTAATGGCAAAGTCATACATTCTATGATTGCCTGGTCCAGCCAAATATATCACCTGGTGGCCTCCCATTCAAACAACCAGATAAATATGAGCCAGCAGTGGGCGGCAGCAGCCAAAAAAGCCAATGCAATTCTAAACTGCATTAACAGAGGGATACAATCAAGATCAAGGGAGGTACCAATACCACTCTATAAAGCCTTAGTAAGACCACACCTAGAGTACTGCATCCAGTTTTGGTCACCACACTATAAAAAATATGTTGAGACTCTAGAAAAAGTACAGAGAAGAGCAACCAGGATGATTAGGGGACTGGAGATTAAAACATATGAAGAACGGTTACAGAAACTGGGCATGGCTGATCTAGTGAAGAGAAGGACCAGGGGACACATGATAGCAGTCTTCCAATATCTGAGGGGCTGCCACAGAGAGGAGGGGGTGAAGCTATTTTCCAAGGCACCCGAAGGCCAGACAAGGAATAACGGATGGAAACTGATCGAGGAGAGATTCAACCTGGAAATAAGGAGAAATTTTCTGACAGTGAGAACCATCAACCGATGGAACAGAAATTGCCTTCAGAAAATGTGGGAGTTTCATCACTGGAGGCTTTCAAGAAGAGATTGGACTGCCATTTTTCAGAAATGGTGTAGTCTCCTGCTTGGGGAGGGGGGGTGGACTAGATGACCTACCAGGTCCATTGCAACTCTGTTAATCTGTTAAACACGACCCAGAACACATTTACCCATATTCTGGAATTTGAAAACACTCTCCAAACATTTTTCAAAGCTTTTGAACGCAGACGATGTCCATTCCAGTCACTTCTAACAGTTGTGCCAGGATTTGCTTACCCAGTTTGTGCATTTTTATTTATTAAATTTATACCCTGCTCACCTCGCTATCCAAAGTCTTCTCTACCACAGCAACCAGAAAGGCAAGTGACAAGAAGCAGAGCTCCTGTAGAAATGCAGCATTTTCTCCCGGAAGTGAATTTGATTACAACAACTGTGATGCTGAGGACTTCTGAAGGAGATTAAAAATTCACCACCCCAATCAATTATTCAATTGATACAGAGCTCAGCTTAGCTTAGGTGCCCGAGAAGCTCTGTAAAAATAGATCAAGGGGTTGCTTCCTGCACATCATGCACAAAGTGATTATATCAACACTCCCAAATACACTGGGAATATCCAGAATGCCGGAGCAAGCAGAAAAACTAAAATTAAGGCCAGGAGAAATATAGCAGTTCCTGATGATCTGATAAACTCTAAGTGAACTATGGTTTCCTGTGTTTCATAAAATCTGTCACACCTGACTGGCCTCTACTGAACTGCATCGACTTGTATATCCTCATCAGTGGTGGGATTCAAAAATTTTTACTACCATTCTGTGGGCGTGGCTTGGTGGGTGTGGCTTGGTGGGCATGGCAGGGGAAGGAAATTGCAAAATCCCCATTCCCTCCCCACCCCACTAACCTGCTTTCCAGCTCTGTTCTCCTGTGCAGGGCAACCAAGGAAGACCCAGCCGATCAGCTGGGACTCAATGGGAGGCAAAGAATAGATGGGGGCGGGGCCAGTCAGAGGTGGCATTTGCCGGGTTCTCCGAACTACTCAAAATATCCACTACCGGTTCTCCAGAACTGGTCAGAACCTGTTGAATACCACCTCTGACCCTCATCCAGAAGGACAGAAATAATAATTTGGGCCTCATCCAAGATTCCTGACCTGGTTTTGTTTTTTGTAAAAAAAAGAAGACAAGATTATTTAGTTGTTACTGAAAAGAATCGTATGCTGCTGTAGGTGCAGAGACAGCCAGTTTGGTGTAGTGGTTAATGAAACAGGTTAAAAAACCAGGAGACCGTGAGTTCTAGTCCTACCTGAACAGAGGTGGTATTCAGCAGGTTCTGACCAGTTCTAGCAGAAATTTTTAGTCCGGAGAACCGGCAAATCAGACCTCTGACTGGCCCTGCCCCCATCCCTTCTCTGCCTCCCATTGAGTCCCAGCTGATCGGCTGGGTCTCCTTTTGTTGCCCCGCAAAGGAGAACGGAGCTGGAAAGCAGGTTAGTGGGTGGGGAGGGGATGGAGATTTTACAGTATCCTTCCCCTGCCATGCTCACCAACCTACGCCTACCAAGCCACGTCATGCCCAAAAAGCCACACCCACAGAACCCGCAGTAAAAAAAAATTGAATCCCACCACTGGTCCTACCTGAGACATGAAAGTCAATTGGGTGACTTTGGACTTTGGAGAAGATGGTGAGTTCTAGTCCTGGTTTAGACATGAATGCCTATTGGATGGTTTTGGGCCAATCACTAAGAGAGTTTGAATTCTAGACCTGCCTTAGGAATAAAAACCCGGTTGGGTGACTGTGGGCCAGTCACTCTCTGTCTCTCTCTCTCTCTCTCTCTCTCTCTCAGCCCAATCTTTTCCTACAAGAACCTCCATCCTAGCAAGGCATAGCAACACCAACTCCGTTTTGTGCACATATTCATAATGCAGTTAGTCCTCGACTTACAGTGGCTCATTTAGTGACCGTTCAAAGTTACAACGGCACTGAAAAAGTGACTTATGACTGTTTTTACACTTACAACCGTTGCAGCATCCTCCTGGTCACATGATCAAAATTCAGGTGTTTGACAACTGACTCATATTTATGACGGTTGCAGTATCCAGGGGTCACTTTTGCGACCGTCTGACAAGCAAAGTCAATGGGCAAGACGGATTCACTTAACAGCCATGTTACTAAATTAACAACTGCAGTGATTCACTTAAAAACTGTAGCAAGAAAGGTCATAACAACTCACTTAACAACTGTCTCATTTTGCAACAGAAATTCTGGGCTCAGTTGTGGCTGTAAGTCGAGGACTAGCTGCATTTTCCTGGAGTTTATTCTCACATCCTCTGAGCCAAACTTCTAAAGCAGGGGTCTTCAAACTTGATAGCTTTAAGATTTGTGGACTTCAACTCCCAGAATTCCTCCTCCAGTCATGTTAGCTCAGGAATTCTGGGAGTTGAAGTCCACAAGTCTTAAACTTGCCAAGTTTGAAGGCCCTTGCTCTAAAGCGTATTTTTTTTAACGAGAACTGACAGAGAAAACCACAAGACATTATTATCTCTGCTCGGCCTTATAAAACCCCAACCAAGACCCTGTTTGTTTGTTTCATTTAATTTTCTTAGCGGCACTTCCTGCTATTTTCAAATTTCAACCATAACAATACAAGAGCAAACAATAGATACAAACTCAAGGTAAACCGCACCAAACTTGATTGCAGGAAATACGACTTCAGCAACAGAGTGAGTGGTCAATGCATGGAATACCCTACCTGACTCTGTGGTTTCTTCCCCGAACCCCAAAAACTTTAACCTTAGACTGTCTACTATTGACCTCACCCCTTTCCTAAGAGGTCTGTAGGAGGCGTGCATAAGTCTAACCCTCTTCTGGCTTGTGCTTGATCTTCATTCTTCCAGGTAACCAGACCCTTCCCATAATACCCAGGTACCATCTATTCTGTACCCTTTCATCTGTTTTTTTTTCCGACCTAAGGATGAAATGGAGTCTTTACACTCTTAGTCCAACATAACCGCCATAAACCAATAAACCTCCCTCCTTCTATTTTCACAACAACAACCCTGTGAGGTGGATTGGTCTGAGAGAGTGTGACTGGCCTCAAATCACCGAACCAGCTTTCTTGCCTACCTAAGGCAGGACTAGAAATCACGGTCTTCTGGTGATGGGCCCAACATCACCCAGCCAGCTTTCATGCCTAAGGTGGGACTAGAACTTACCGTCTCCTGGTGATTGGCTCAAACTCACCCAAGGCTTCTATGACTTAAGGCAGAACTAGAACTTACCGTCTCCTGGTGATTGGCCCAAGAATTACCGTCCCTTGATGATTGGTCCAAAGTTACCCAGTCGGCTTTCATGTCTAAGAGTGGATTAGAACTCACTCTCACCTGGTTTCTAAACCAGCACCTTAACCACTACATCAAACTTACTCTCCAATAAGTGTTGTGATGTTGTTCATTTTATTTCATTGTCACTTCCTGGGAGTTTTTCTATTTTGTTTCTAATTTCTAATTTTTTAAATTTTTTCTAGCCTTCCTAATTTGGTCTCCTATCCAATACTAATCAGGCCTGAAATTGCTTAGCTCCTTCATACAAACAGCCAAATTCTGCTACCCTTTCTCATTCCACAAAAGAAATAATTTGCAAATGCCCAACATCACCATCTCAATCAAGTACAACCATTTCTATAGTCAGCTAAATTTTCTTAATGCAGTTGAGTCATTCAACCTAATTTATATCTATGGCTGCTTTCCCTAATCTTGTTTTCTTCACATGAGAAGGTGTGTCTTCCCAAAATTCCTTCTCAGCATAATCCAGGGAATTCTGGGGATTGTAGTTCCAATATATCTGGAAGACACATACTAGGGAAGGCTGCTTTATTCTGTGATCACCATTCTCTCTGGAGATTATTTTCACAAAGAATTAAAAACCATGTTCTCCATGTGTTCTGCTCCCCGTTTAAATTTTGGTTAGAAACTGAAATTATTTAGTCACTCTGAACTTTAGCGACTTTAAGATGGGTGGACTTCAACTCCCAGAATTCCCAACATGGCTGACTGGGGAATTCTGGGAGTTGAAGTCCACTTATCTTAAAGTTGCCAAGGTTCAAAAACAGCAAAAGGTTCAAAAACTCTAGGATGTTCAGGAAAGGAATCTACATTTGCAGAAAGGATGTTCCACAATTCATTTTCCACATCATGGATCAAAAAAAAGAGCACAGGTCAAAATGCTAGATGATATAGGAAGAGAAAAGCCATGGGGGGAAAATGGAAAAAAAGGGGTTGTTTGTTATTATTATTATTATTATTATTTTACCTACTTTTCAAGGCCAGCCTTTCAGACCGTCTTCAGGTTCCTGACATGGCAATTGTCAGAAAACAATACCCACCGAGAACAGGCGCAGAAAAATAAAGACGATGGCCAACGGAGAAACATAAATGTGCAAGAAAAGAAAAAGAAATTAATATAAACCAATATAAGCAATGGAGGAATGAATCTAAATCTAGCATTTGAAAACAAAAAGTGACTTCTAGAAAGAGAGCTTCCCAGTGAGTTTTAAAAACAAAAACACAATGAGAACAAAACATTTTGGCGAACGTAACGAAAAATAAGCAAGATGGATAGAAATGCAGGTAGTCCTTGGCTCACGACCACAATGAGCCCAAATTTTCTGACCAAAGGAGTTGTTAAGTGAGCTTTGCCCCACTTTACAACCTGTCTTGCCGCAGTTGTTAAGTGAATCACTGTAGTTGTTCAGTGAGTAACACAATAGTTGAGTGAATCTGGCTTCGCTATGGACTTTGCTTGCCAGAAGGTCGCAAAAGGAGATCACGTGACCAGGGGACACTGCAACCATCATAAATGTCAGTTACAAACATCTGGGTTTTGATCGTGTGACCATGGGGATGTTGCAAAGATCATAAGTGTGAAAAACACTCATCCGTCACTTTCTTTAGTGCTGTTGTAATTTTGAACGAACACTAAACAAATGGTTGTAAGCCAAGGACTACTTGTAGAGGAATCATGGACCTGGATGAAATGCTTACCTGTACATGGGAACGGTGACGGTCCGTTCGTAGTAATTCCAGGTAGAGTGCAAATCGGTTCGAGTGAGGTTAGTGGCGTAGAACCTCCAGGCAGCCTGAGAGAATATAAGGAAGGAGAGGCAGATATGATTTCAAACAAATGAAACAAGCAAGTAATGAAGTTAAACTTGGTGGTGGCCCAGTGCTGAGAATTCAGTATTGCAGGCTAATTCTGCCCACTGCCGACTGCCAGTAGAAAGTTCGATCCTGACCAGCTCAAGTTTGACTCGGCCTTCCATCCTTCTGAGGTCAGTAAAATGAGGACCCTGATTGTTGAGGGCTATAGGCTGAGTCTGAAAACTGCTTTGAGAGAACTGTAAAGCACTGTGAAGTGGTATACAAATCTAAATGCTAATTCTATTCTATCCTTATTTCTATTCTAGTTCTATTCTAGTTCTATTTCTATTCTTATTTCTATTCTATTCTATTTCTATTCTTATTTCTATTTCTATTCCATTCCCATTCTGTTCCATGCCATATTGCAGGCTAACTCTGTCTGTAGTTCAATTCTGACCGGTTCAAGGTTAACTAAGCCTTCCATCTTTCCCAGGTTGGTAAAATGAAGACCCAGATTGTTTGTTGAGGGCAATAACAGGCTGACTCTGTAAACCGCTTAGAGAGGGCTGTAAAGGCACTGTGAAATGGTATATAAGTAAGTACTATTGCTATTGCTAACTTAGATTTTGCAGGGGAGAAACTACTTTGTCGTTATCTTTGATATATGGGTAGTCCTCAACTTACCACATCTGATGGCCAGAATTTATGTTGTTAAGCAAACTGGCTGTTAAGTGAGTTATAGGCTGGCTGGGGGGGACAGGCCCTTCTAAGAAGTTCTAAGCAAGAATCCATTAGTCTTGAATTGCTCTCCCAGACGGGGTCCCAAGATCCGGGATGGAGCCTGCTCTAAGAAGGTTTTACAGCATGAATCGATTCTCTTCCAGCACCTTCTTGATCCATTTCTATCTCCTAGGAGACCCAGCGCTGCCTTTCCTGAGCCCACCCCACATTCTCTCCACTCACCTGAATTAAACCAGCTGCAGGATTTCTTCTTTTTTCAAAGTGCTTCTGACGATGCTGCTCTTGAACCTTCAAGGCGAAGCCGGAACCTAGAATTCCCTGAAAATGATATCAACAGAATTAACAGAATAATAGAGTTGGAAGAGACCTTAGAGGCCTTCTAGACCAGCCTCCTACTCAAGCCCCTATACCATTTCAGACAAGTGGTTGTCCAATCTCTTTTTAAAAACCTCCAGTGAGGTTTTAAACCTACAATCCACAGCTTCTGAAGGCAAGCCGTTCCACTGATTAATTGTTTTTACTGTCAGGAAATTCCTCCTGAATACTGGGTGCTTCTCTCCTTGATTAGTTTCCATCCATTGTTTCTTGTTCTTCCTTCAGGTGGTTTGGACAGTAGCTTGTCTCCCTCTTCTTTGGGACAGCCCCTCAAATATTGGAACACTGCTATCATGTCTCCCCTGGTCCTTCTATTTGGCTTGTTGGAAGGCTGTACATGGCTGTACATGTTGTGGTTCGCCGGCAGCCTATGCAGACGGAAGCAGAATCGGACAGTGGGGAAGAACAGGGACCAGTCCTGGAGTCTGGGGAGGACTCGGACGAGGGTCCTGCGTCCGATACAGAGATAGGGCCAGGGACATCTGGGAGTTATGTACTGACTCTGGAGCCTCCAGAATCTGACAGCAGCGAGGCAGAGGAACAAGGGGAGCCTGTTCCCAGGGTGCATATGCGCAGAGCTGCCAGAAGACAAGAACAGCTAAGACAAAAGGGGTGACTCAGGAGTAAGGCTTGGAGGTGATTGCCCCTCTCATATAAGGTATAAAGGAAGTGCAAAGGTAGGAAAACCTCTGCAGGAAGCAATGTCGTTCGCTCTGATTGGTTTGGGCTCTGAAAGCTCCGTGTTGAATTTGTTCTCCATTTGGTTTGGAAAGACTAATCGGGACTTTTAATCATTGGCAGCACTTCAAGTCAGATAAGGTGTGTTCTTATCAGATGGCTTACAAAGAACTTTAGCAGACGTCCCTGGGAATAATTATAACCGGTTAAGACTCATTCCGAGCTATGAAGGACCATAATTCACAGCCATTGAACTAAAATAAAAGAGTTTTGGATTTTATATGTGTTTGTTGGTGTCTCAGGAAGCCTTGATCAGAACAATACATGCCAGTTGCCAAGGGCCCACATTTTGACCAAGTGACCACAGGGGTGCTGCTATAACTGCCACTGGAACCTTGAACCGTCACAAAATGAAGGTCACAAATGACCGTGGGATATTGAAACCTTCATCAATGTGCGATGGTTGCCAGGTGCTTCAATTACAATCACATGTCCATGGGGACGAAACAAACAAAATGTTTAAAAGTTATGATGTTTAGGTAGCTATTTACCAAGCATATCTAAATTACACTGAAGTCACCAGAACATCTTTACAACCCTCAAAGCACATCGCAACTTTTGAGCAGCCCTCGTTGTTTGGAAAGTGAAAGTTGAAAAATTTGGCCTACCCTAATGGGGGACGCAGAGTTGCTCGTAATGGTGAGGACCAGTCGTGTCACTTTTTTTCAGCTGCGCTGTAACTTCGAACAGTCACTAAACAAATGTTGGTAAGTCAAGGACTATCTTTAGACACGTTCAGTTTCATCACCCAGCAAGGAAGTTGCTTCGCCCAATGAAAATGGGGTGTTTTAAGCTTGCAAACTATTCAGAGGCCAGAGGCAATGTGGATGCTTCCCATCCTAAGTAAGCCACAGCACTGGATATGGTTTGGCTTTTTTTCCAAGGAAAGGGGGCTGCAGAGGACTTTACTGAGCCACGGTGGCGCAGTGGTTAGAGTGCAGCACTGAAGGTTACTTCTGCTGACTGCCAGCTGCCTGCAATTTGGCAGTTTGAATCTCACCAGGCTCAAGGTTGACATCAAATCATACTAGGAAACAGTCAATATAAACCGTAAGGATACAAGCGACAAAGTAACAGTCATACAGTCACAAGTGGGAGGGGATGAGTGATAAGGAGTGATGAGAAGATTAATGGTAATAATAGTGCAGACTTTGTAAATAGTTGGGCAGTGCTGAGGGAATTATTTCTTTAGCAGAGTGATGAAATTCAGGGGAAAATCGTTCTTGTGTCTAGTTATTTTGGTATGCATTGCTCTATAGTGTCGTTTTGAGGGTAGGAGTTGAAATAGTTTGTGTCCAAGGTGTGAGGGGTCTGTAAACATTTTCACAGCCCTCATTTTGACTTGTGCAGTATACAGGTCCTCGATGGAAGGCGGGTTGGAAGTAATTGTTTTTTTTCTGCAGTCCTAATTACTCTCTGAAATATGTGTCTGTTTTGTTGTGTTGCAGAACCAAACCAAACAGTTATAGAGGTACAGATGACAGACTCAATAATTTCCTTTTGAACTGGATCAGCAGCTCTTTGGGCAGTTTGAACTTTCTGATTGCTGGCTGCCTGCAATTTGGCAGATCGAATCTCACCAGGGTCAAGGTCGACTCAGCCTTCCGTCCTTCCGAGGTGGGTAAAATGAGGACCCAAATTGTTGGGGGCCATAGGCTGAATCTGTAAACCGCTTAGAGAGGGCTGTAAAGCACTGTGAAGTGGTACGTAAGTCTAAGTGCTACTGCTACTTACTGCTGGGAGAGCAAAAAAGGAAACCCCAATCAAAGTGAAGGTTGCTGCCAGGAGACGCCCATTCCAGGTTTGTGGATACTTGTCCCCATAACCAATGGTGGTCAGAGTAATCTGGAGGGAAAACAAAGGCCATTGTATGGAACCTTCAAAATTAATATTGGCACAGGAGCACAATCAAAAAAATCTGATGTACATTTGTCAACCTACACAGTAAAAACAAGCATTTGAGGTTGTATAATTTATTTATGTAACAAATTAAGATACTAAAACTGAGGCTCAAATACTTTGGCCACCAAATGAGAAGAGTGTCCATGGAGATTCTCAGTCATCCCAAACATGGTTCTCAGTCAACCCAGCTAAGGTGCTTTTTTCAAAAGGCAACTGGACTTTCTTGGTTTTTTTCCTTGAAGATGTTTCACTTCTCATCCAAGAAGCTTCTTCGGTTCTGGCTGAACGGTGGGGGATGGAAGGATTTATATTCCTTGAAGTCCTCTGGTCTGGTTCTGAGAGTCGTTGAGGCCACCTGGAGGTTTATCTGTGCCCTCAGAGTCACCTGAATAGTGCAAATGGGAGTGGATCCTTCTTGGAACTGCTGAAAGAACCATGTTGTAGACAGCAGGTAGGGGTGTCGTATCCCTCCCCATTTGTTGAGAGAGGGCTGTTCAATTTTGACATACATGGCCTCTTTGATCCCTCTTTCAAACCAGGGGTCCCCTCTGTCCAGAATGTGTCTTCAAAGAGTACCATCAACCAGATGATTGCAAGGAATATAAATCCTTCCATTCTCCACCATTCATTTAGAACTGAAGAAGCTTCTTGGCTAAGAAGCAGGGGTGGGATACGACAGGGTTAACTACCGGTTCGGGATGTACGAGGTTCGATGATTTACGATGTGCTTCCTTGCACGGGCGCGCCTGTAAAACATCATCAGCACGCTGCGTGCAGAGAAGCAGCCTTTGAAACAGCCCTCTTTTCCTGCTTTTTTAACTGCAGCTGTGCCTCGTTCGGCAGCTGAAGTTGAAAAATCAGGAAATAAAGATCAGGTAAGAGCCTGGGTGGGCAGGTGGCCAAAAACATCAGCAGACATAGAACCGGTTCTATGTCTGCTGCTCTTCAGAGCTACCGGTTCTACAGAGGTGGACAGAACCGGTAGAAACCCACCCCTGCTGAGAAGCAAAACCTCTTCAAGCAAAAACAGAGGAAATCCAGTTGCCTTTTTGCAAAAAAGTGCCTTGGGGACAAATGAGAAGAGACGACTCATTCAAAAAGGTCCTGGCACGATAATAGAATATTTAGAAAGTTAGATAGCAAGGAATACCTTTATTTTTTCTTTTGCCTATGTTATTTGACATTATATCTATAAAGTGTTTTTAGGATAGATTTGGTATGATTATATGATTTGTTATAGAATAAACTGTTTAAAGTATTGTTATCTCATAAAGCATGAATGATTAAAAGTATAGTCAAATGATTTATTAATAGCGATATTAGGATATATAAGTTTGGATTGACAATATGAGTTGTTATGTAATATAACTGTAATTGAGACTACGAAATGAATGCACAAAACTGATGAACCAACCGACACACTGTACGTATATAAGAGAGTTGATGTTTTAATGTTTTGTTTGTCTTGTTTGTTTGTAGAAATCAATAAAATTGTTTTCCAAAAAAAAAAAAAAAAGGCCCTGGTGTTGGGAAAGATGGAAGCCCAAAGGAGAAAGGGACAGCAGAGGATGAAATGGTCAGATAGGATAAATCAATGTAATTAACATAAATTTGGGGGCAAACTTCAGGAGACGGTGGAGGACAGTGGGAGGCCTGGCATGCGGTGCTCCGTGGGGTCGTGAAGAATCGGACACAACTTAGCACCTGAACCCTAATATGTGGGAATGACCTTGGAGATGGAGAAGAGCCACAGCCAGGGGACTGGTTAGATAAGACCGGTTTCTGGCATGCTTGTGGCCCAGTGCCTGGTTGGGGACTCCTGCTCTAATCGTCATAAATATGAGCCAGTTTCCAGGCGCCTGAATTTTGATCAGGTTATCTTGGGAATGCTGCAATGGGCAAAATACGGGCCTCCTAAGAGGCTCGAGGAAAGCCTCCGTAGTCCGGGGAGGGTGAAAACAACCCACCCACCCCCGCCCATTTTCGCTCCCAGGGTGATGCAGGAGGCCGACTAGGCCAGGCCACGCCCACCATGGCCACGCCCACCCAGCAAGCGGGCAGAGAACCGGCTGTTAGATTATTTGAAGCCCACCCCTGTTTCTGAGGCTATGTTGATAAACCCCAAACTCATCACCTGAAAAAGATACTCACCAGGCCCCACCACAGGGCATCTGCGTACGTATCAAAGTGATCGTTCTCTCCTTTCTCAGCCAAGTACACCAGGAAGGAGGCTAAAATTAGGCACAGGAATCCAATATACCAAGCGGTGATCAGCTCCTGCAAACGGCGCAAGAGGGAAAAAATGAAGAATAAATAGCTTTGGGACGTTTCTCCACCCCCCATCTGCTTATTCGTTGGTCCTCGGCTACAGTGGAGGAAGAAAATATTACTGTGATAATAGCACATATTACTGTGCTATTACTGTGATAATAGCACAAATTGCCATAGCACACACGTGTGGCAAGAGGCAATTTGGTCTAGTGGTGAAGCGGCTGGCCTAGAAACCAGGACGTTGTGAGTTCTAATTCCACCTTTGGCATGAAAACCAGCTCAGTGACTTTGGGCTAATCACCAGGAAATGGTGAGTTCTAGTTCTACCTTAGGCACAAAAGCTGGCTGGGTGACTTTGGGCCAATCAGCAGGAGAATGTGGGTTCTAGTCCCACCCTAGGCATGAAAGGCGGCTGGGTGACTTAGGCCTAATCACTAGGAGAGTGTGAATTCTAGTCCCACCTCAGGCATGAAAGGCGGCTGGGTGACTTGGGCCTAATCACTAGGAGAGTGTGAATTCTAGTCCCACCTCAGGCATGAAAGGCGGCTGGGTGACTTGGGCCTAATCACTAGGAGAGTGTGAATTCTAGTCCCACCTCAGGCATGAAAGGCGGCTGGGTGACTTGGGCCTAATCACTAGGAGAGTGTGAATTCTAGTCCCACCTCAGGCATGAAAGGCGGCTGGGTGACTTGGGCCTAATCACTAGGAGAGTGTGAATTCTAGTCCCACCTCAGGCATGAAAGGCGGCTGGGTGACTTGGGCCTAATCACTAGGAGAGTGTGAATTCTAGTCCCACCTCAGGCATGAAAGGCGGCTGGGTGACTTGGGCCTAATCACTAGGAGAGTGTGAATTCTAGTCCCACCTCAGGCATGAAAGGCGGCTGGGTGACTTGGGCCTAATCACTAGGAGAGTGTGAATTCTAGTCCCACCTCAGGCATGAAAGGCGGCTGGGTGACTTGGGCCTAATCACTAGGAGAGTGTGAATTCTAGTCCCACCTCAGGCATGAAAGGCGGCTGGGTGACTTGGGCCTAATCACTAGGAGAGTGTGAATTCTAGTCCCACCCTAGGCATGAAAGGCGGCTGGGTGACTTAGGCCTAATCACTAGGAGAGTGTGAATTCTAGTCCCACCTCAGGCATGAAAGGCGGCTGGGTGACTTGGGCCTAATCACTAGGAGAGTGTGAATTCTAGTCCCACCTCAGGCATGAAAGGCGGCTGGGTGACTTGGGCCTAATCACTAGGAGAGTGTGAATTCTAGTCCCACCTCAGGCATGAAAGGCGGCTGGGTGACTTAGGCCTAATCACTAGGAGGTGAATTCTAGTCCCACCTCAGGCATGAAAGGAGGCTGGGTGACTTGGGCCTAATCACTAGGGAGAGTGTGAATTCTAGTCCCACCTCAGGCATGAAAGGCGGCTGGGTGACTTGGGCCTAATCACTAGGAGAGTGTGAATTCTAGTCCCACCTCAGGCATGAAAGGCGGCTGGGTGACTTGGGCCTAATCACTAGGAGAGTGTGAATTCTAGTCCCACCTCAGGCATGAAAGGCAGCGGGGTGACTTGGGGCTAATCACCAATGTATGGTTAATTCTAGTCCCACCTTAGGCATGGAAGCTGGATGGGTGACTTTGGGCCAACCACCAGGCGACTGTGAGTTCTAGTCCCGCCTTAAGCAGCTGGGTGACTTTGGGCCAGTTATTCTTTCACATCCCAACCCACCTCACAGGGTTGTTGTGTGGAAAGCTGAAGGAGGAAGGATGTCCGGTATGTTTGCCACCTTGAGCTAATGATTTGATTTGTATTCCACCTTCATTACTTTCATGGCTCAAATGAGCCAATAAAAGAAAGAAAGCCAGTTTTATCCATTATACCGGGAGGTCTAAATCATAATTGCTACACTCAACCAACACAATCAGAATGACACAAAGCGCATAAAAGGGAGTGAATCCAGGCACGGATCACAGACAAATAACCTCAAAATAGGCTTAGCCCATAAACAGCTCTCCAGCAATAGCTAACAATCAAAGGATCTAAAGATAGATGCCATGATTAAAGGAAGGTTAAAACGGCAATTCAGGCCATTGAGTGACCAAGGGATTGTAGGCCTCAGATGCCAGTTGGGATATTAAATAGAAAGAGAAGAAGTTTAATTGGGGAGAAAATGATCTCTGGGCATGTGACGCCCTGCTTCAGTAATCAGGAAGAACAAAGGCAACCATTATACAACCAGGTTTCTCCCTCCAACTTCTGTTTGCCATGCCCCAAACAGTTTTTCTTCACCCCAAATGTGCACACTAACTCTTGAGAAGAGGGGAGGGGGAAGGGAAGAGGGGAGGGAAGAGAAGAGAAGAGAAGAGAAGAGAAGAGAAGAGAAGAGAAGAGAAGAGAAGAGAAGAGAAGAGAAGAGAAGAGAAGAGAAGAGAAGAGAATTCTTTATTGGCCAAGTGTGATTGGACACACAAGGAATTTGTCTTGGTGCAAATACTCTCAGTATACATACAAGGAAAGATACATTCGTCAAGAATCATAAGGTACAACATTTAATGATAGTCATAGGGTACAATAAGCAATCAAATCAATCGAAGAAAAGAGAAGAGGGAAGGAGGAAGGGAAGAGAGAAGGGAAGGGAAAAGGGAAGGGAATAGAGAAGGAAGGGAAAGGAACAGAGGACAGGAGAAGAGAGGAGAGGAGAGGGAAGGGAATAGGGAAAAGAAGAGAAGAGAAGAGGAGAGAAGAGAAGAGAAGAGAAAAAGGGAAGGGAAGAGGGAAGGGAAGGGAATAGAGAAAGGAAGGGAAGGGAATAGAGAAGGGAAGGGAATAGAGAAGAGAAGGGAAGGGAACAGAGAAAGGGAGGGAAGGAGAAAGGGAAGAAGGAAGGGAAGGGAAGGGAAGGGAAAAGAGAAGCAACACGAATATAAGCCCTTTACATTTTAAGAAAATATGAATATATTTCAGTTTAATCATCCATATATAATCTACATCTGTAGCGAGCTGTACATAATACCAGGGCTTAAATATGGCATGGCATAAATTATATCTTATCAAGCTTCAAGAACTAATTTCTTAGCAATAAGGAAAAGGCTGTTCCACTGCCTGGCCATTGATTTGCCTGTAACAGATACATAATTTAAAAGAATATGAACATTCAACTTTTATTCAGTCTGGTCTCAAATTCAACTATGTAATTACTTTTTCCCTGAATGCAATATGTTTTATAGGCTTTCATGTTGTTTGTTCTTTTTTTAAATATTGCTTTATTTTATTTTCTCCTTTCCTCCTTTTTTATTTGTTTTAACTGTTCGTATGCTATCCAGAGTTTGTTTGTATATATGTATACACACACACACACAAAAAGAGAATAATAAATAATAAATGAAGAATAATTTTAGAGCAGGAAAGATCCTATCCAAGTAATTCTCAAATTGCGAACAGAATTACTACAATCCTGTAAATACATCTGTAGGGGTTAAATGAAGCAAAGCCAACTTTACAACCTTTTTGCTATGGCTTTTAAGTGAATCACTGCTGTTCTTAAATAATTTACACAGTCAGTAAGTGAATCCAGCTTCTCCCATTGACTTGGCTTGTGAGAAGCTGGTTGGGAAGGTAACAAATGGGGATCATGTGATCCCGGGACAATGCAACCATTGTAAATGCATGCCAGTTGTCAAGAGCCCGAATTTTGATTGTGTGACCCTGGGGATGCTGCGAAGGTTGCAAGTATGAGGACTGGTCATAAGTCATATTTTTCAATGGTGTTGCAACTTTGAATGATCACTAAATGAATGGCTGCAAGTCAAGGACTACCTGTGTTTGAATGAAATGTCAGTCTCGTTCCAGCAACACAGTGATTTAATTAGACTCTTTTTTTTCAATATGTGCAATGATTTTGGAATTGTCTCTGCTGTAAACTTTTAAAAATTGCATTTAGTATTGGATTTTTGCCTTGGCTTCTTCTTTATCTACATTCAATGCAGCTTATAATATCAATTGATCAGAATGTTTTCGTTGTTTTTATTCATAAACTTTCCCTGCATAAACAGAGGGATAGAATCAAGATCACGTGAAGTGTTAATACCACTTTATAAAGCCTTAGTAAGATCACACCTAGAGTACTGCATCCAGTTTTGGTCACCACGATGTAAAAAAGATGTTAAGACTCTAGAAAGAGTGCAGAGAAGAGCAACAAAGATGATTAGAGGACTGGAGGCTAAAACATATAAAGAACAGTTGCTGGAATTGGGTATGTCTAGTCTAATGAAAAGAAGGACTATGGGAGACATGATAACAGGGTTCCAATATCTGAGGGGCTGCCACAAAGAAGAGGGAGTCAAGCTATTCTCCAAAGCACCTGAGGGCAGGACAAGAAGCAATGGATGGAAACTAATCAAGGAGAGAAGCAGCTTAGAAGTAAGGAGAAATTTCTTGACAGTGAGAACAATTAATCAGTGGAACAACTTGCCTCCAGAAGTTGTGAATGCTCCAACACTGGAAGTTTTTAAAAACATGTTGGATAACCATTTGTCTGAAGTGGTGTAGGGTTTCCTGCCTAGGCAGTGGGTTGGACTAGAAGACCTCCAAGGTCCCTTCCAATTCTGTTATTCTATTCTATTCTATTCTATTCTATTCTATTCTATTCTATTCTATTCTATTCTATTCTATTCCTCCCCTTCGCTCCTCCACAGTTCAATCTGCTTTGTGCTTGAACTGGCTTGTCTGTCAGCCCTGGAAGCCATTTTGGGCTGGAGCCATTTTGGGAGCATCTTCAGAGCTGCCACAGCCAGGCTGGTTGGAGCTGTGGGAATGTGAGGGGGGGGGGGAGAAAGAGATAGCTGGGGGATGTGTAGCCAAAACAACATTCTTTGCCATGGGAGCCAAGGACACTCTACCAGGTGTTGGAGAGGAATGATATACCAAAACCAGCTGGAGCTGGGACTGTGACCTGATTGGACTATGTGATGGACATGTGGCCTAGAGGGCAAAAACTTTGGGTTTTGAACTGGGTGGGGGAAACCTCAGGTCCTTCAGAGTCGGGTTTTCTCCAGCTATGCCAATATGACATTCCTAATAAATTCATACTTCGAGGAAACTCTGAGCCTTAAGAGTTTTGATTGCTTTGGGTCTGTTACTTGGAACCCTGGCACTAACCCAACGCTGAAAGATCTCTATGATCGGCTAACTCTCGGTTCCCAGAATTCTTTGTGCTGTCCAAGGATTCTGGGAATTGAAGTCCAACCTATCTCCAAAACACAGCAACCAATTTGGCTGCTCAGACTGATCTCGGCTCACTCAGACCTTCCACAAGTGAGCGCTTGCCGAGATCTCAGGTGCTCACCTTGCTATGGGCGTACACCACCGATCCCAGAAGCTTCCAGGTGCCTCCTCTGCGGTCCATTCGAATCATGCGCAGGATCTGTAGGAAGCGCAAACTTCTGAGCGCGGAGGTGGCAAAAACATTCCCCTGTGACCCAGCGGCCAGCACAGCAATGGAGGCAATTAACACCATGATGTCTGTATAGAAGGAAGAGAACCATATCAAAGGATCTGCCAGACTCCAAAAACCAAGAAACACATATGAGATTTTTTTTTGAAGCAGTTTCCTTTATTGTTCCTCATCTATAGACAGAAATCTTGCCAAATTAAAGCAAACGGTTTGCCCCATAAAGCATATATTCTGGGAACTGTTGAGGAGGAACTGTCTTTCTCATAAACAAACTCCCTAAGGTACATTGTCTCTTCCTTCTCTGGAATGCATCCCCTCCTCCAGGGAACCTGGACTATATTCTAAAGATGGGTGGATGGAAGAAGGGGGGGAGAGAGGGAGGAAAGGAAGAAAGGAAGGGAGGGAGGGAGGAAGGAAGGAAGGACGGACTCCAAAAACCAAGAAAGACCCATGAGATTCTTCTAAGTAGTTTCCTTTATTGTTCCTTATCTATAGACAGAAATTTTGCCACACTAAAGCAGACTATTTGCACAATAAAACATATACTCTGGGCCCTAGTAAGGAGGAGCCATCTTCATCCTCTTTTTCCCCACACAAACTATGTAAGCTTCATTGTGTCTTGCTCCTGTGTAATAAAGCACCTCCCTCCTGGGAATCTAGACTATATTCTAGGAAGGAAGGAAGGAAGGAAGGAAGGAAGGAAGGAAGGAAGGAAGGAAGGAAGGAAGGAAGGAAGGAAGGAAGGAAGGAAGGAAGGAAGGAAGGAAGGAAGGTGGGTCAGGCTCCAAAACCCAAGAAAGACACATGAGATTCTTCTGAACAGATTTCCTCAGAAATCTTGCCAAACTAAAGCGGACTCTGTTTGCACCATAAAACTTATCTTCTGGGAACTAGTAGGGAGCAGTTGTCTTCACCCACTTTCTCATACACAACCTATCTAAGCTGCTTGGTCCCTTGCTCCTCTGAAATGCAGCCCCCCTTCCTTGGAATCCAGACAACTTTCTACCACAGAAACATTGGCTTCTCCATTTTCTCACCCTGGGATACACAAGAATCGTTCAACCCCAACTTTTCTTATGTTTCCACCTCCACATGAACTCTGTCCCGAAGATCAGTAGTCCCCAAACTGGTCCATTCCAGTTTCGTTTAGACAACAGATCCATACTGATTGCAAATGCAGTCGTGACCTCTCCAACAAGACTCTGGTCATCTCCAGAAGGGACACTGAGGTTAGCATCAACCAACCTAGCCATGAAATGGTTCTTACCGATCACACAAAATGGCTTGCGGGCGAATTTTAATCTTCCCCTCCAACCTCGGTACCGACAGCAACAGCCAGCCGCCCAGATTCGTACAAAGTACTCCACTCCGAAGACCACAATAGTGACAATTTCCTGCCAGAAAGACAGAACTTGTAGTGTAATATAACAACACAAGACAATCCTGATACAACAATTTCTATTCTACTCTATTCTACTCTACTCTACTCTATTCCACTCCATTTCACTCTATGCCACTGCATTCCATTTACCAAATGCATGGCTCTCTTCTCTGGATTTAACAGAATGACAGAGTTGGAAGGGACCTTGGAGGTCTTCTAGTCCAGCCCGCTGCTCAGGCAGGAATTTATTTAATTATCTCCTTGCATTTCCACAAACCTGGCCAGCAACTTTGGACAGAGATAAATTGCTCTGTCTGGCTCCAAAGTGTGTAACCCTCAGTAAAGTGCCAGCTCTCATTAGAGTTCCCTTTTCTCAAACTAAGACGATTGAAATTGTGCATCTTAACAGAATAACAGAATTGGGAGGGACCTTGGAGGTCTTCTAGTCCAACTTGGACAGCTTGGACAGGAAACTTTATACCAGTGGTGGCTAACCTTTTTGGGTCCTGTGCCAAAAATTGTGCAAGCACTTGCACTTGTGCGCTTGCATGCCAGCACCCAGAAGGCAATGCATATGCCCCCCACCCCCTGCACATGCATGCACACATCCGCCTCCGCTGCCCCCTTACCTGCACTCCACCACACAGCTGATTTTCGGCCAGTTTGAGACCTTTTTCTGCCTCTGCCGGCTTTGCAGGACGAATAATAGGCCCATTTCATCACTTCCGGTATTTACAGGAAGTGATGAAACAGGCCTGTTATTTGGCCTGCAAAGCCTGCAGAGGCTTTTTTCAGGCCATCAGGAGGCCGAAAAAGGCCTCAAACCTGCCAAAAATCAGCTGTAAGGCACACGCATGTACAGTGAGGTAAGTTTGCCTGTGGCTCGCGTGCCGGCACAAATAGCTCTGAGTGCCATAGGTTCGCCATCACGGCCTTATACCGTTTCAGACAAATGGTTGTCCAATCTCTTCTTAGAATCCTTCAGTGTTGGTGCATCCACAACTTCTGGAGGCTAGATGTCCCACTGATCAATTATTCAAACTGTCAGGACATTCCTCCTTGGTCCCTAGGTTGCTTCTCTCCTTGATTAGTTTCCATCCATTTTATCCATCCATCCATTTTAGTCTTAAGACCTTTGAGCATCACACTTACCAGACTGTAAAGGGCCCATGCAGAACTCTCTTCGTAATCATCGATGGTGGAAAAGACGGAGAGGACTAAACAGGAGAGAACCAGCAGAAAACTGGACAGCCCAGAAGCAAAGAAAAAGAGAAAGAGAAGAGGAAATTAATGCAGCCATTGATGGATTTGTTGCATTCTTTTTTTTTTCTTCCAGGCCACAAATGACAGGTTGCTTCCTACAAACTGCTTAACCCAGGGGTCCCCAAACGTGGCAACTTTGAAACTTGTGGACTTCAACTCCCAGAATTCTGGGAGTTGAAGTCCACAAGTTTCAAAGTTGCCACGTTTGGGGACCCCTGAGCTAAAGGAATTAGGTATCAATAAAAGATAATATTTGTCACTCAGTGGAAAATACTTTAAAGGCTTTGCAGTTTAAACTGCAATTTCCAGAGATCTCCAAACTTGGCGTATGCTGGCTGGAGAATTCTGGGAGTTGAAGTCCACAAGTCTTAAAGTTGCCATGTTTGGGGACCCCTGAGCTAAAGGAATTAGGTATCAATAAAAGATAATATTTGTTGCTCAGTGGAAAATACTTTAAAGGCTTTGCAGTTTAAACTGCAATTTCCAGAGATCTCCAAACTTGGCGTATGCTGGCTGGAGAATTCTGGGAGTTGAAGTCCACAAGTCTTAAAGTTGCCAAGTTTGGAGACCTCTGGCTTAACATGATTAAAGAGTTAGCATGTTTTTCTCGATTCACACACAATATTGAAAATCAAAACCCTTGGTTGGCGTATTGGACCAAAGCCACCCAAAATGAACCAAGCTAAGCATCTGATATAAATGGGAATTTTTAGGTCAGCATTTCAAGGGAGACTGGACTAGAAAACTAGTGGTGCATGCTAACGCTACTTTTATTATAAGGCTATGATCGTCCTTGACTTACAACAGTTCGTTTAGTGACTGTTCAAACTTACAATGGCAATGAAACAAGTGACTTAGGACCATTTTTCACACAAATGGCCATTGCAGCCACCCCATACATGATCAGGTAATCAAAATTCAAATGCTTGGCAACGGACTTGTATTTGTGACAGTCGAAGTGTCCCGGGGTCACGTGATCCCCTTTTGCGACCTTCTGACAAGCAAAGTCAATGGGGAAGCCCGATTCATTTAACGACCATGTTGCTTACTTAACAACTGCAGTGATTCACTGAACAACTGTGCAAAAAAGAAAGTTGTAAAGTGGGCAAAGTTCACTTAACAACTGTCTCGCTTAGCATCAGAAATTTTGGGCTAATTATAGTCATTAGTCAAGAACTAAGTGTATAGTAACAGAACAGTGCAAGCCTGACTGCACTTATTTATTTTATTTATTTATTTTATTTATTTGATTTGCAAATTGTTTACAAGATAATAAGTATAAGAGTATACATAGTTTGAATACATGAAATGGGTACATATATGAAAAATAAAAGAATAGGAGAAACAATAGGACAGGGACGGTAGGCACGTTGGTGCGCTTTATGCACTTCCTTCTCAGCCTTTTGTCTTCCTGAAACTAGTGAGGGTTATGACTGAGACACTACTTCAAATTACATTTGTACCCTAGACCTTTCTTTTATCTGTTCTCTCCATTGTAGTTCCTTCTCCTCTTATTACTTGTACTACTACTACTACTCCCTCTCTCCCTTTCATCTTCCTTTCTTCTCCTTCTCCTCCTCCTACTTGTACTCCTCCTCCTTCTGTCACCTTCCTTTCTCCTCCTCCTCCTCCTCTTCCTCCTACTTGCACTCCTCCTCTTCCCTTCCTTTCTCCTCCTCCTCCTCCTCTTCCTCCTACTTGCACTCCTCCTCTTCCCTGTCATCTTCCTTTCTTCTCCTCTTCCTCCTCTTACTTGTACTCCTCCTCCCTCTCTGTCATCTTCCTTTCTTCTCTTCCTCCTCTTACTTGTACTTCTCCTCCTCCCTCTCTGTCATCTTCCTTTCTTCTCCTTCTCCTCCTCCTCTTCCTCCTAATTGTACTCCTCCTCCCTCTCTCTCCTCATCTACCTATCTTCTCATTCACCGACTCCTCCTCATCATCATCATCCTCTTTCTCTTATTAATTGTACTCCTCCTCCCTCTCTGTCCTCACCTACCTTCCTTCCTTTCCTTCCTTTCCTTCCTTTCCTTCCTTCCTTCCTTCCTTCCTTCCTTCCTCCTCTTTGTACTTCTCCTTTAAGCATAAAAGCCGGTCAGATGATTTTGAGCCAATCACCAGGAGATGGTGAATTCTAGTGTCACATTAAGCATGAAAGCCAGCTGGATGACTGTGGGCCAGTCACTTTCTCTCAGCCCTAGAAAGCAGGCAATGGCAAACCCCTTTTAACAAAAACCTTGCCAAGGAAACTGCAGGAATCTTTCCAGGCAAGCTCTGAGAATTGGACACAACTGAATGGAAGCGGAGGTGGGTGGGGGGGAGGAAGAACAGAGAGGGAGAGGGAGGGAGGGGGGAAGGGAGGGAGAGACAGAGACAGAGATAGAGACAGAGACAGAGAGAATACTGTATATACTTACATACATTCTGCACTAAAAGCCTCCAATACAGGAACACAATGTTGCCAGCCAATCAAGACACACAAAAAAGCCACAAAACAGACAGAAGATATTAGAAACACCAATCAAGTAGGACACAGCAAACTCCAAGACCAAGAAACACGGACCAAGACTCCCAACCAATCAGGATGAAGAAAAAACCATTCTGGCACAGCAGTAGGCTAGCCCCAAATTTAAAACTGAAACAACTGTAAAAGCCTGACTCACAGACGAACACAATACAGAAGCCTGATGATGGCAGATGAGATTCTGCCGAAACGTTGCTACAACTTTAAAAGCACAACTATAATGACGTGGGAAAATACCCGAACAAAGCTGAATACCTTACATACATTCATGTATACTCCCACACTCCAGAAGAAGGAGATATAAATACACATGTTGAAAAGGGAAGTGTGCTACCTCTGGCAAGGGAGGTGTTAAGTGAATGTATCCATGCACAGACAGAGAAACAACTGGAGATGTGTAAGACCTTCCGATTTCTAAACATCTCAGTTTGGAACATTTAAAGTAGCCTTTCCGGCTCAGATGTTTTGAGCTTAAAATACTCCTAGAAGGTCAAAAGTACTCTTTTGAAGTCAGAACAGAGCAAACTGGGAATTGAAATGGGACATCTGAACTCAAAACATTCTGGATTTCATGGGTTTGATGGACACACGCACACACCCAACACAAACATTGAAAGCCTGATCAGCTGTCTGTTTCCCCCCAAATTGCTCCCTGGATGACCCTACTGTTCTCCTAAGCAGTTCTTCCAAGACAGATGTGTTCGCAGTGGTTCCCATCACCGTAAATAAGACGTTGTCAGGCTACCACTGGGTGATCACACAGCCCATCGGCGGTTTTAGTATGCCTCAGAAGAAGATGAGGGGGGGAGGGAATCCATGTAGGTTCAGACACACTGAAAATGGAAGCAATGTTCTTTCACCTATGCAGCTATGCAGCAGCAGCCAGAAAAGCCAATGCAATCCTAAATTGCATTAACAGAGGGGTACGATCGAGATCAAGGGAAGTACTAATACCCCTCTATAAAGCCTTAGTAAGACCACACCCAGAGTACTGCATCCAGTTTTGTTCACATTATAAA
This sequence comes from Notechis scutatus, assembly GCF_049901735.1. NCBI lineage: Eukaryota > Metazoa > Chordata > Lepidosauria > Squamata > Elapidae > Notechis > Notechis scutatus. The sequence continues at coordinate 8,214,419 of NC_142011.1, read as the reverse complement.
AAAGATGTTGAGACTCTAGAAAAGTACAGAGAAGAGCAACCTGGATGATTAGGGGACGGTGATAGTAGGGACTAAGATCCCAACATCAAACCCTGTTGATCCAGGAACTCTCGGGCGGGATGCAGCTAGTGCTAAGTGGGAAGACTCGAAGGAAGAGCAAGGGAGACAGGTATAGCGTCTAGGACTTTTCCAATTTAAGGGCTAAAGCGACACTAAGAAGAGAGAAATTGTAAGGGTCAAGCTATTTTACAAAGCAGGGTGAAGGAACTTTAAGACTTGTGGACTTAAGGGTGGACACCCCTGTTCTAAAGCGCCTGTAGGCCAGACAAGGAATAATGGATGGAAACTGATCAAGGAGAGATTCAACCTGGAAATAAGGAGAAACTTTCTGACAGTGAGAACAATCAACCAGTGGGACAGAAGTTGCCTTCAGAGGCTGTGGGAGCTTCATCACTTAAGACTTCAAAGAAGAGATTGGACTGCCATTTGTCAGAAATGGTGTAAGGTCTCCTGCTTAGGCAGGGGGTTGGACTAGATGACCTACAAGGTCCCTTCCAACTCTGATTATCTGCTGTCTGTTATGACACAAGATTTCCAGCAACTGGTGGTTCGGCTATTATGAAACCACCTTTGCTTTTCCAAAAAAAAAAAAAAAATGACATCAACCACCAGCAGAATGAGTCAAGCGACTAGGCAGAACAACTTCTGGGCAGAAAACGTCAAAACCTCAGCTGATACAAACAACACGAAAGCATTTGTCTGGTTTGGATAGCACTGCTGTCAGTTCAGCTTCGAATACAGATAGTCCTTGGCTTACGACCACAATTGAGCCCAGAATTTATGTGGCAAAGTGAGAAATTTGTTGAGCGAGTTTTACAATACCACCCATTTTACAACTTTTCTGGCCACCTTTGGTCATAAGTCCCCCCCTTTTTTTTCCAGTGCTGTTGTAACTTCAAACAGTCACAAAATGAACTGTTGTAAGTCGAGGACTACCTGTATGGGTGAGATTCTCAGTGTGTGTGCGATTGGCACCCTAGTCATTTGAAGGTTATTTTTTTTTAATTACCTCAAGTGCAGCGTTTACAGAACAACAGAGTTGGAAGGGACCTTGGAGGTCTTCTAGTCCAACCCCCTGCTCAAGCAGGAGACCCTATACCCATGAGGATGAACCTATGGCATTTGTGCAGGCATGCAAGCCCCCAGCCAAACTTACCTGCACTGCGTGTGTGCGCACCTCCCAGCTGATTTTCAGCCCGTTGGAGGCCGTTTTTGCCCTCCCAGAGGCTCAAGGGACCTCTGCAGCCTCGTGAGGCTGAAAAATGGGCCTTCCGGAAATACTGGAAGTGCCCATTTTCAACCTCTGGAGGGCCTCTGGAGCTCAGGGGAGGCTGAAAACGGGCCCGTTTCAGCACTTCCTGTATTTCCGGAAGGCCCGTTTTTTCGGCCTCCTGAGGCTGCAGAGGCTTCCCTCAAGCCTCCAGGAGGGCAAAAGCAGCCTCAAATGGGCCGAAAATCAGCCGGGAGGCGTGCACCTGCGCAGTGCAGGTAAGGGGGCAGGAAGGGGGTGTTGCACGCGCATGCATAGGGGATGGAGCGCATTACATTGCGGGTGCTGGGACGCGTGCACGCATTTGGCACACCACAACAAAAAGGTTCGCCATCCCTGCCCTATACCACACTGGCTGTCTTGTCTATTGCAATTCACAATTATCCTTATACTCCCTCTGTCAGTGTTTTGTAAGTCCAATACTTACAACCGTTGCAACTTCCCCACGGTCACATGATCGAGCTTTAAAAATTTAAAATTAAAACGTAGTTCCCTCTCAGCCGCCCATAAAAATCAAGATTATTTCCTAGATATTGAAGGTATTTCTAAAAAAATTTAAAACCATGTCATTCCTTCCCGTTATTATTTTTATTAGTTAAAAAAATTGGGTTCTTTATATTTTATTTATGCGAATATCTGATTGGGTTTGATGTTGTTATGTTTATATGATTCAGTAATTACAGGTAGTCCTCAATTTACAATTACAGGTAATCCTCGACTTACAACATTTCATTTAGTGACCTTTCAAAGTTACGACGTCACTGAAAAATGTGACTTATGACCGTTTTTCAGAGTTACGACCTTAGTAGCATCCCTGTGGTTACATGATCAAAATTCAGATGCTTGGCAATGGGTTCATACTTACGACCGTTGCATGGGATCCCGTTTTGCGAACTTCTGACAAGCAAAGTCAAGGGGGAAGCCAAATTCACTTGCAATCAGGTTGCTTATCTGTCAACTGCGATGATTCACTTAACCACTGTGGCAAGAAACATCGTAAAATGGGGCAAAACTCACTGAACAAATGTCTCAGTGAACAACAGAACTATTGGGCTTCATTGCAGTCTTGAGGAGCCATGGTGGCGCAGTGGTTAGAGTGCAGTACGGCAGGCTACTTCTGCTGACTGCCGGCTACCTGCAATTTGGCAATTCAAATCTCACCAGGCTCAAGACTTACTCAGCCTTCCATCCTTCCGAGGTTGGTAAAATGAGGACCCAGATTGTTGAGGGCAAGATGCTGACTCTGTAAACTGCTTAGAGAGGACTGTAAAAGCACTGTGAAACAATATATAAGTGCTATTGCTAAGTGGGAAGGAAGGAAGGAAGGAAGGAAGGAAGGAAGGAAGGAAGGAAGGAAGGAAGGAAGGAAGGAAGGAAGGAAGGAAGGAAGGAAGGGTGGGTCATGGTGGTGCAGTGGTTACAATGCAGCATTGCAGGGTAATTCTGCCGACTGCCAGAAGTTCAATCCTGACCTGCTCAAGATTGACTCAGCCTTCCATCCTCCCAAGATGGGTAAAATGAGGACCTAGATTGTTGGGGACAAGAGGCTGACTCTGTAAAACCACTTAGAGAGGGCTGGAAAGCACTGCGGAGCGGTATATAAGTCTAAGTGCTATTGCTATTGCTTTCTGTATTTTTTCAGTGACTCTTCCAAATTCTGAAGGTGCTGAATAAAGAGACTTGTGACCTGCACCCTAAGAACTACACTACTATAACTCCCAGGGTCTCGTCTACCCATTGAGACACTGGGCTAAACAATTGGACTTCCAACGTAGAGGTTGAAAACATGCAGTAAGGAAGCTGTTGCTCTTCATAATCTGTGATCCGATCACTGCATCTCAAAAAAGATACCATAGATCTTGATGAGATTTTTAAAAAGGCAAAACAAGCATTTAGGGGACTAAAAGTATTTTCTCTAGGTAGATTTGAGGTGTTCTGCAGAGCTTCGAGCAAAGGCAGACGTGATAGAATGTTTTGAATTTCTCCTTCCCAGGCTATTTGCAGAACCAACGGAGACAACGTGATAAATTAGTAATGACCATCTGCTGACTGGTGGATGGAGAGACAATTCCTTTATGTCTCTCAGCCTCAGCGTGATTCCTCAAAATAAGAATTGTGCTTAGGGTGAATCGCTTTTGGATTCAGAAAAAAAGCCTAAGAGAGAGATTTGGAAATGCACTGGGGTGATCACCATTTGACCAAAATGATGGATTAGATCAGGATGTCAAAACATGGCAACTTGAGTTGTAGACCAGGGATCCCCAACCTTTTGACGCCGCGCCCGGTACCGGCATCAGCTGGGCGCCGCGGCCCGGCACCGCATCAATGGCGCGCCATTTATTTGGACGAAAGTGCTTAGGGTGAATCGTTTTGGATTCCAGAAAGAAAGCCTAAGAGAGAGATTTGGAAATGCACTGGGGTGATCACCATTTGACCAAAATGATGGATTAGATCAGGGATGTCAAAACATGGCAACTTTGAGTTGTAGACTACAACTCCCACAATTCCCCATGCTTTAAGACTACTGGACTTCAACTCCCACAATTCCCCAGCCAGCCGTGCTTTAAGAGTAATGGACTTCAACTCCCACAATTCCTCAGCCAGCTGTGTTTTAAGAGTAGTGCACTTCAACTCCCATAATTCCCCAGCTAGCCGTGCTTTAAGACTACTGGACTTCAACTCCAACAATTCTCCAGCCAGCCATGCTTTAAAACTACTGGACTTCAACTCCCACAATTCCCCAGCCAACTTCCCATGCTGGCTGGGGAATTCTGGGAGATGAAGTCCACAGGTCTTAACATTGCTAAGGTTGAAGAACCCTGGACTGGATTGATCTCTGGCCTACCTCAAAGGGGTCCTTCTTCCATTGGAGGTAGGCCAGAGATCAATCTAGTCGATCATTTGGGGTCAAATTCTGGCCACCTCAATATATTTGCAAAACTTCCTCTCAGTTTGACTAATTCTGAAGTGTTTAAAGAGAGTTAATGCTATTATTTTACATACAAGTAGTCCTCAACTTATGACCGTAATGGAGCCTGCCCATTATGGTCATATGCCGTAACAGTTAAAAAACAGGTCAGACCTGATTCTACGACTTTTTTTGAAACAGTCATTAAGCGAACGCAGTTGTAAAGTGAGCCAATAGTTAGTTGTGGTTGTAGTTTTGCCAAACATTGGACGTGTCGATTTTCAGCAAAACCACTATATAATGCAGTCGCATGACCACAAAATGCTGCAAAACTTTGTGCATCTTCTGAGCATCAGAACTTCAAATCCACGTCATAACTCCCCTTTTTCAGGTCAGTCATAGCTTCAAACTAAATCAAGGACGACCTTTATGGCTTTAATTACCATTAATCCGTTTGCTGTCCAAGATTCCCAAATTCCATTTCTTTTTTTGGGTGGGAAGTTTGCCCATGAGGTAAAAGCCACCATGTCCCTGTCTGAAGAACAGGACGCTCCTTGGAGACGATCAGAAAGTCTGGAGATCGTATGAATCAGCATGAAAAATAAATATGCAGATTCCACGGGAGAAATATCAGAAAAGGGAGCAGGAGAGGCTTCAAAATTTAGTGCCTTTTCATCTAAAGCAGCATCCACCATCAAAATACGTGACAGTTCTGGTCAGCATCAGCTGGAATGCTGACAAGAGTTCCCTTCTGCAGAAATATTTGGCTTCAGAAATGCAGTTCCAGGCAATAAAACAAGCAAAATTGTCATTTATGGCACACTTGGAAAAAAAATCTGCTTAGTTCTCCCCAGTGCTTCATTAATTGTATTCCAGACACAATAAAATATCAATAACTCATTAAACGTCCTTTACAATTAAGAGGATGCCTTTTATTTTGCCTTTTTTTCTTTCTTTGTGGAATACCCAGTCCCAATTTAGGAACTTCTAAATGCCTTTTGCAAAGCCATTATGGGTAGTCCTCGACTTACAAAGAGTAAATCATTTAGTGACCGTTTAAAGTTGCAACGGGACTGAAAAAAATTGACTTATGACCGTTTTTCCACACTTACGATCATTGCAGCATCCCCAGGGTCACGTGATTTATATTCAGACGCTTGGCAACTGACTCACATTTATGACGGTTGCAGTGTCCCAGGGTCATGCGATCTCTTTTGGCGACCTTCTGACAAGAAAAGTCAAGGGGGAAGCCAGATTCACTTCACAACCGTGTTATTGTTCTGATTCAAACCTTGTTCCAAGGAAACAAACACAAAACGGAGGTAACAGCAAAACCTTTTAATGATTCTTTACGAATTCCGTTCCTTCACAGTTAAAAGGCTGTTTTTCAAATTAATTATCTCTGATAAGAATGAGCCTTGCCAAGGTGGTGCAAGGCTGCCAAGAACACTAGATAAAATTCCTAAGAAATATTTCAAACACCAACTGAGATATTCCAAACATCCGCAAGGCTTGAGTGCAAAATCGTCTTTGCTTCCTGCAAAGAACTCCAGTTTCTCAGCTGGCTTTTATCTCTTAAAGGAGGGGCCATTACCTTGCAGCCTTACTCCCAAGTCGCCCATGCTGCTGCAGCTGCTCTTTCCTTCGAGCAGCCCTACACGCATGCGCACTGGGCACAGGCTCCTCAGGGACCTCTTCATCACTGCCGCCAGCCTCCACAAGCTCCGAAGGCAGTACTCCACTCCCTGATGGTCCTGCATCACACGCAGGCCCCCTCATCTGAGTCCTCGCTCTCCAAGACCTCAGTTGTCTGCACCTGCTGCCAATGAACCACAGCAGTTATTCATTTAACAACTGCAGTGAGATTCATGTCACAAATGTGGCAAGAAAAGTCGTCAAATGGGGCCAAAACTCACTTAACAAGTGTCTCACTTAGCGACATGAATTTTGGGCTCAATTGTGGTCGTAAGTTGAGGACAACCTGTACAGCGATTGATTAATCAGGCTTGTAATTTCCAACAAAAACTTGGTGGTAAATTGGCTCCTCTTAAGTTTCTTCATGGGTGTTACAAATGACCAACCAGAAAGGTACTTCAGTTCTTAGAGGCCACCACAGAAATTTATGGAGACTCCTGAAAACAGAACGCAGAATAACAAGAGCTGGAAGGGAGTTTAGAGGTTTTCTAATCCAGCGGTCACCAACTGGTAGTCCACACAAAAAATTTGGTGGTCCGCAGAAAAATTATTTGTATTTTTTATATTGTACTAAATCAGAGGTCCTCAAACTACGGCCCCTGGGCTGGATGCATGCAAGAAACGTTTGTGTTGCTGCAAAGAGTCTCCCGCTTCGGGGTCTTTTTGTGCGGGTCAGAGGGGGGGCAGAAATTCCCACTTGGGGTCTGCTTCAGCCCCCTGGTGTGGGTCTTTGGGCAAAGGCTGGAGGGAAGGGCCGCTAGTGGCGAAAAGCCAGAGGGCCTCGTTCCAGTGGGACTGCATCATGGCCTGAAACTGGCTGACCATCTCATCCCACTGAGCCTCCAGGTGCCGGGACCTGGCCTTGCACTCCCGCAGGTCTTCCCTCTGCTTGGAAAGCCTAGGCTCCTAGTCCTCAGTGAGGTGCTTCTGCTGAGCTTTCTTCTTGGTCAGATCCAATTTGAACTGAGCCAGCTGCTTGGCCAACTCTTTCTCCTGAGGGCTGCTTAGCTCCGACAACTGCTTCCTGTTGGGGCCCTAAGGAGCCCAGGTGGGCTGGTGAGGAGCGGCTGGGAGGGGAGGGGCAAGGAGAGGCTGGCGAGATGCCCCTCGACATGAGTGACATCGAGGTGACCACGCCCGAGTCACATGACCACCTAGCCACGCTCATTAAACAGGATCATATTTCTGGTCTGCAGGATTTAAGATTATGAATTTAGTGGTCCCTGAGGTCCAAAAGGTTGGTGACCCCTGTTCTAATCCAAACTCCTACACAAGAAGACGACCTTATACCATTCCAAACAAATGGTTGTCTAATCTCTTCTTAAAAACCTTCAGTGATGGAGCACCCACAACTTCTGGATGCAGGTTGTTCCACTGATTAATTGTTCTATCAGGAAATTTCTCCTTAGTTCTAGGTTGCTTCTCTCCTTGATAAGTTTCCATCTGTTGCTTCTTGTCCTGCCTTCACGTGGTTTGGAGAAGAGGTTGATCCCCTTTTTTTTGTGACAGACCCCTAAATATTGGAACATTGCTATCATGTCACCCCTAGTCTTTCTTTCATTAAACTAGACAGACCCAATTCCTGCAACCGTTCTTCCTATGTTTTAGCCTCCAGCTCCCCAATCATCTCTGTCGTTCTTCTCTGCACTCTTTCTACAGTCTCAACATCTTTTTTGTATTGTGTTGACCAGAACAGGATGCAGTATTCCAAGACAGTAAACTCCATAAACCTGAGTAGTTTTCTGAAAGGTCTGTAATTATACTAAATCAAAAGACATGTTTGGTTCTGTTCCGGACATCGTGGAATTTATGTTCTAAACATTTGCCAGATTTGAGTTTGGTTTTCTCCATTTCCTGCCCCATGGTAGAACAGAATAGAACAGAACAGTGTCAGCGTTCCAGCAAACCTCCATTCCAGCCAATAAATCCGAGACAGACATCTCTCAAAAGTTCCTTTTATTTGGATAATAACTGGCACAACTGTGGAATCCCGAATCTGAAAGTTCCAGGCTTCCTTACAATAAGTAAAAACTACAAAATCCATCCCCTGCACCCATCATCACATCACATGGCCCAATCACCATCCTTCCCCAGTTCAGACTTCCTCTCAGTTATGCGCAAGGCAACCTGACCTTGAATCAGAAAAAGAATGTTATTATGTCTAACTAGATATACTCCAATATATTTCCCCCTCCCGCTTTCCCAGCCTCAGATGTGGCAGCGTGGGAGCATCTGACGAGATGCTCAATATGGCTTCCAAAGCTGACAGGCAGAACAGAACAGGACAGGACAGGACAGGACAGGACAGAACAGGACAGAATTAGAATTCTTTATTGGCCAAGTGTAATTGGACACACAAGCAATTTGTCTTTGGTGCATCGGCTCTCAGTGTACATAAAGAAAAAAATAAATGCATTCATCAAGAATCATAAGATACAATACTTAGTGATAGTCATGGGTTACTAATAAGCAATCTAATAAATAACCCTACAATAATAATAATAATAATAATAAGAGTCTTTTATGCCCTCCACAAATCCTATAGGCAGACAACTTATAAAATCTCTATGAGAACTTTATTTCCCATATGGATATAATTCAGGGCTGGGATTCAAAAATCCCAGCAGTCAGTTCACTGCCCTGTTGCTGGGTGGGTGTGGCCATGGTGGGCGTGGCCTATCGAAACTTCCCACGGCATTTTTCACCTTCCCAGGAGTCCGGAGGCTTCCGCGGGCCTCTGGGAGGGCAAAAACAGCCTCCCCTGCACTTCCGGAAGGCTTCCGGAAGCTGGAAACAGGCCCGTTTCTGGACTTTCAGTACTTCCGGAAGGCCTGTTTTTTCCCCCCTCCCAGAGCCTCCATGCAGACCCTGCCCTTACCTGCATCGAAAATGGGCCACTTGGAGACTCTGGGAGGAGAGGGGGCAGAGTGGGCAGGGCCAGCCGGTCGGTTCAAATGCCAGTTTGGTGAAGGAGATGCAAATTTAACATCCAGTTTGCCTGAACTGGTCTGAACCGGAAGAATTCCACTCCTGGATACATTGCAAATTTGTGTGTCACAATCAAGAAAAGTCATGTTATTCAAAATAACAGACTTGGAAGGGACCTTGGAGGCTTATAACTTATTGTAGCCTACTTTGTAAGTTAAGCTTATCAGAGCCTAGTGGTTGAAGAAACCAAAAGGACACATATAGACTGCGTGAAACCAGGCTCAATAGCAGTAACTGTGAGAGGAATCTTGGGAGTCTTAGTGGACAACCAGCTAAATAGGAGCCAGCAGTGTGCGGCAGCAGCCCAAAAAGCCAATGCAATCCTAAATTGCATTAACAGAAGGGTACAATCAAGATCAAGTGAGGTATTAATATTAAGCCTTAGTAAGACCACACCTAGACTACTGCATCCAGTTTTGGTCACCACATTATAAAAAAGATGTTGAGACTCTAGAAAAAGTGCAGAGAAGAGCAACCAGGATGATTAGGAGACTGGAGACTAAAACATATGAAGAAGGGTTGCAGGAACTGGGCAGGGCTAGTCTAATGAAGAGAAAGACCAGGGGAGACAGGATAGCAGCCTTCCAATATTTGAGGGGCTGCCCCAGAGAGGAGGAAGGGGTCAAGCTATTCTCCAAAGCACCCGAAGGCCAGACAAGGAATAATGTATGGAAACTGATGAAGGAAAGATTCAACCTGGAAATAAGGAGAAACTTTCTGACAGTGAGAACAATCAACCAGTGGAACAGAAGTTGCCCTCGGAAGTTGTGGGAGCGCCATCACTTGAGACCTTCAAGAAGAGATTGGACTGCCATTTGTCAGAAATGGTGTAGGATCTCCCGCTTGGGCGGTGGGTTGGACTAGATGACTTACAAAGTCCCTTCCAACTCTGATTATCTGATAGAAAACCAGAGACCATGAGTCCAAGTCCAGCCTTGTCACCAAAGCCAGTTGGGCAACTTTCAACCTATTGCCAGGAGACTGGGAGTTCTGGATCTGCCTTAAGCATGGAAGCCAGCTGGGTGACATTGGGCCAGTTCCCTCTCTCTCAGGCCAACCCACCTCAGAGGGTTATTGCTGTGGGGTAAATAGAAGGAGGTGTGTTGGATATATGTATAAATCAGATTTAAGCAGTTAAAGAATGGCCATGTAAGCATTCTGAGGAGGTTAGGAAAAGCTGAGTTATAAAGTACTTTTCAGCAGGTATTTTATTTTTGCACAGAACAATGACACCAAAAACATGCACTAATTTCAGATATTAAAAATCTAATTATTATTAATCAATTCACAGCTCTGTTTAATTTTTTGCAGCAGTAGCTATTTTGTGAATATCACACTCCAGCCTGGTAAACCGGGACAGCCATCTACCCTTAAGCCACTGCAAGATTCTCTATAGCTTTTTGATACCCCAGAAGTTGGAACATGGATATTAATGAAGTTATGATGCCACTTCAAAACATCACGGAAAATGTGTTAAGAATTAGATCATCTTCAGAAGTGAGAAACAGAAGCTGGCAAGAAGTGACAGCATCTGGGTTCATTTCACAAAAGCATTTGATATTTTTGGGGTTGGCCAAAGGTAAGTGCAGATCTACACAGCATTTTAGCTCGAACTCAAGTCGCCAGGCTGAAGGACAGAAAGAGAAATAAAAAATAAAATAGTTGAACAAGATTCACGCATTATGTTCAGTCCAGGGAAAGACATTTCCATTTAATACAACAATGCAAAGATATTGTCAACTCATAAAACATTTCTCTGGTCTTTTACAGTTGCCAGCAGAAAGAGAGGGGGAAGCAGTGCAGCAGCTTGCAAAACCGAAACTGCATTCCATAAATGTTTTCATAGATAGTTTCTAGGTGACCGAACTAACAAGAGAGCATGCTTAATGACTCTTGGCTATGGATGTGTCCCATTGGAGAATATGAATTAGGATACGCCCAGGGGGTGGGGGAAAACCAGGGTCAAGGGTGACAATGAATGATGTGTCTGAGTCGGCTAACCCTAGGTAGCACCGGCATGTCTACTCCTAATAAATCTTATTTAAGCTTTGAAAATCCGGCTAGAGACTCAGGATTTAAATGGGGGTAACTACTGGAGCCCTGACAGATATTGCATTTGTACAACATGCAAAGTCTGTTTACTGTTTACTATTTACTGTTAAACTTGGTGTGTTTTTTCATAGTTTACTTAGTGTTTGGCACAAACTCAGCCAGTTTGGTTCATTTATACAGGTAGTCCTCAACCTACAGTCACCACTGAGACAAAATTTCTATTGCTAAGTGAGATGTTTGTTACGTGAGTTTTTAACTTAACACATGTTGTTAAGCATGACAGTTGCAATGGTCATAAGTGTGAAAAATGGACCTAAGCCACTTTTTTCAGGGCCGTTATAACTTCAAAGGGTCACTAAACGAACGGTTGTAAGTCAAGGACAATCTGTACATGGAAAAGTGAATTGATGGCACATAATCACTCAGTGGCTAAGACCCTGAGCTAGGGATTCAGATCGACAATTCGGCGGTTAGAATCCCTAGCACCGCGTCACGGAGTGAGCTCCCGTTACTTGTCCCAGCTTTTGCCAACCTAGCAGTTCGAAAGAATGTAAAAAAAAATGCAAGTAGAAAAATAGGGACCACTTTGGTGGGAAGGGAAGCGTTCTGTGCGCCCTCGGCGTTTAGTCATTCCAGCCACATGACCATGGAGACGTCTTCGGACAGTGCTGGCTCTTTGGATTTGTAATAAAGAGCACTGCCCCCTAGTGTCAGGAACAATTAGCACGTATGTGCAAGGGGAACCTTTACCTTTACCTTAATCAGTGCTCCCCAAACATTTTTTAAATTTTTTTGCATACAGAGGCCCAGCCCTTTTTACATCCGTTCCCACAGTTTAAAAAAAAAAAAAGAATGTTGTTTCAATTACAAAGCCACAGCCTCCATCCTGATTTTTTTGATCCTCATGGATGCCTCTAACTGCACAACTTATCCGTAAATAATTTTAAAACATGCTGCTATAGTTAGATAGTCTTTGTGATGACCCAGGGAGTGGCACAAAAGCAAGTCACAAAAATAGGTAAAGTCCCTTTAGCTCCTCCAACTTGGCCTCCAATGTCCAATTATCATTGGCTGGGGAAAAAAAACTCTCCCCAAAAACAGTTTACAAAGGAAAGAAATGCAGTCCGAACCCAAAGTAAAGATAAATTAGAAATAACAAAACCGACATAAACCACACTGAAGTAATGAACATGGCAGGCTAGGGTGATAAATTGCAGACTTCCAAAAGATAAAAAAGCACACACAGTTGGGAGGACGCCAAAACCCAGATAAACCTTGACAAAAATAATGCATACTTTGCTTCCAGCAAGGTGCTGTGTGCAAACGCCCTTCTTAGATCCTGTTCCCCTCAGCTGCAACTAATGAAAGGGATCAGGACCCTTTCCTCTCCCATTAGCCACGTTGCTCCCATCTCCTTTCCTCCCTGCGTGCCCTAGGATGAAGAGGGGGTGGCCCTGGGTCTTCCTCTGAAGCCCAGCCGGACTGTGCCCTTCCCCCATTTCCTCCACACATACCGAAGCCACACTCCCGCTCCCTCCTGTCAGCTGCTCAATCTCCCCCTCAGAATCAGACTCCAACAAGGGCATGACAGTCTTCCACTTATGACCAGTCACTTAGCAACCGTACTAAGTTATGGCAGAACTTCCCAGGATGATTTATAACACATATTCGAGATGCAATGACTCGGTTCCTCCTCATGTCATGTGACTGTGGCTTATGATTTGGGGGGGGGGGGGGCTGGTTTGCTAGAAACCAGTATTTGCTTCCAGGTTTTGGCAAAAAATAAACCATTGGATTCAGTTAACAACTGTTGCAAAAAAGGTAATAAAATTAGGCAGGAGTACAGCATGATCCATTTAACAACTGGCCTGACTCATGATGGTAATTTCAGATTCCATTAGAGTCATAAGTCAAGGATACTCACAAACACAGACACACACACACAGAAGCACACAAGCACACATGTGAATATTGCATTCTAATCACTGCGCCACCACAGCTAAATATACACGTGTATATTCAGCCGTAATGGAGCAGTGGTTAGAATGCAGTATTGCAGACTAACTACCCACTGCCAGGAGTTCAATCCTGATCAACTCAAGGTTGACTCAGCCTTCCATCCTTCTGAGGTCAGTAAAATGAGGATCCAGATTGTCTGGGGGCAAGAGGCTGACTCTGTAAATCACTTAGAGAGGGCCCTAAGGGACTGTGAAGTGGTATATGAGTCTAACTGCTATTGCTACTGCTATATGTAGTGTATGTATAAATATATATGTTGACAGATTATTTATTTTATTTATTTATTTTGATTTGTCAATCGCTTACAAGATAATAGGTACAAGTATATACATAGTTATGAATACATGAAATGGGTACATATAAGAAAAATAAAAAGAAGCAATAGGACAGGGACGGTAGGCACGTTGGTGCGCTTATGCATGCCCCCTACAGACCTTTTAGGAAAGGGGTGAGGTCAATAGTAGACAGTCTAAGGTTAAAGTTTTTGGGGTTTGGGGAAGAAACCACAGAGTCAGGTCGAGTATTCCAGACATTGACCACTCTGTTGTTGAAGTCGTATTTCCTGCAATCAAGTTTGGTGCGATTAACCTTGAGTTTGTATCTATTGTGTGCTCTTGTGTTGTTATGGTTGAAGCTGAAGTATTCATTGACAGGTAAGTCATTGCAATGTATGATTTTATATACCATATATATGTGTGTATTCACTGTACTTATTTATTATGTATATGACAAATCTTACCCCAAGATTAGTGGTAGGATTCAAATAATTTAACGATCGGTTCTCTGTCCTAATGATTTCTTCCAACAACCAGTTTACAAAACTGATCAGAAACTTAACAACCGGTTCTCCCGAAGTGGTGCGAACTGGCTGAATCTCACCACTGCCCAAGATATATAATTTGTAATATATTGTACCTGAGACACTAGTAGAGTTGAATTTGTTTCTTATTCTGAGAGGAAACAATGAATATAAATAAACATTTTAATATTTCCTTCCCACACCCCAAAGGATTATTCATCCCTCTTGGGAGACTACTGTGGCAGACAAACAAGTTGCTTAAGGAGAGGAATAAATTGTTATTTCGTTTTAGGCTCTGGGTCAGCGAAGCAGGAATATATATATCAAGTGCAGATGTGCTTCTGGTTACATCTGGCTCAGGAACCTTGAAGATAAGCAATTCTAAAATCTGCCAGTCAGCATCTGGAAAGCCCCAGACATCCACGGAGGGACAACTGATAAAAATGCATGCCAACATCCTATACAAACTCTTGTTCCTTATATTCTTCAATGCAACTCACAATAGTTACCCTCCACGGAAGACCAAACTAGGAAACCAAACTCTAATGCTAATACTCATTTACATTCATTCATTTATTCATTTGTTCGTTCATTCATTCATTCATTCAATTATTCCTTCAATTTTTATCCCTCCTTTATTTTTTATTTTTATAAATAACTCAAGGCCGAGAGCAAAATATTCCTTCCTCCTCCTATTTTCCCCACAACACCCCTATAGGGTAGGGTGGACTGAATGAGACGGATTGGTCCAAAGCCATCCAGATGATTTTTTTAAGCCTAAAGCACACTAGAACTCATCGCCACCTGGTGATTGGCCCAAAGTCACCCAGCCAGCTTCCATGCCTCAGGCAGGAACTAGAGCTCACAGTTTCATGTTGATTGGTGTCTAAGGCGGGACTAGAACTCATAACTAGCTGGTGATTGGCCCAAAGTCAGTTGCAGCATCCCCATGGTGACTGGCCCAGTGATTGGTAACTAAGGTGAGACTAAAACTTAGAGTCTCCTGGTGATTGGCACAAAGTTACCCAGCCAGCTTTCATGCCTCAAGCAAGACTAGAACTCACAGTCTCCTGGTGATTGGCCCAAAGTCACCCAGCCAAGTTTCAGGTCTAAGGTGGAACTAGAACTCACAGTCTCCTGGTGATTGGCCCAAAGTCACCCAGCCAAGTTTCAGGTCTAAGGTGGAACTAGAACTCACAGTCTCCTGGTGATTGGGCCAAAGTCACCCAGCCAGCTTTCACACCTAAGTTGGGACTAGAATTCACCATCTCCTGGTGATTGGCCCAAAGTTACCCAGCCAGCTTTCATGCCTAGGGCAAGACTAGAACTCACAATCTCCTGGTGATTTATCCAAATCTTGGGGCAAATACAAGAAGAGGAGAAAGCAACTGTGTGTCTTCTCTCTCCAAGGAAACATTGCAATGGAAAATGAAAACCTCACCAGATGGTGATGAAAGATTTTTGACTATAGGGATTATTCATGCTAGAGATTCTCACCTGGGAAATTTCAAACCTGTTTACCCAGAGGAGAGAAGGGAAACCAAGACAAATGGCGAGCTCTAAAAAGCACCTTTCACCTCCACATTTGATTCTCATCCCTTTCCCAAGTGAATTAACACCACCAGCTGATTAAGCTTCCAAATGGACGGAGATACAGCTAATGGCTCCCTCCGTGAACTACAACTGAAAACAATAGGCCTTCCCCAACCAGAAATTGTTGGAATTGCAGCCAGCTGAGGCCCTGAAGCCAGTTGCTTGTAATTATTATTATTTATATCCTGTGTTTATTGCTTTTATAAAAAACAAAACATTAAGGCAGCAACATATCTAATGCAGTATTCCTTCCTCCTCCTATTTCCAGCACAACTACCCTATTAGGTGGGTTGGGCTGAGAGAGCGCGACTGGCCCAAAGTCACCCAGCTGGCTTTCACGCCTAAGGTGGAACTAGAACTCACCTTCTCCTGGTGACTGGCCTGAGGTCACCTACCCAGCTTTCATGCCTAAGGCAGGTCTAGAACTCACAGTCTCCTGGTGATTGGCCCAAAGTCACCCAGCTGGATTTCATCCCTAAGGTGGAACTAGAACTCACTGTCTCCTGGTGATTGGCCTAAAGTCACCCAGCCAGCTTTCAGGCCTAAGGCATGTGAATTTTGATCACATTACCCCGGGGACACCGTTACAGACTAGCAAGGGCTAGTCATGTCATTATTTTCAACAAACTTGTAACTTTAACTTGTAACTTTAAATGGTCATTTAATGAATGGACATAATTCAAGGAATATACTGACTTTTTGAACTTGGGTGCTGCAGAAGATTCCTAAGAATACCATAGGTAGTCAGGAAAACATTTGATCAAACAAAACAACTCAAGAGTTCTCACTCAAGGTGCAAATGATCAGGCTCAGATTATCCTATCATGGATATTCAGTACAGATAGTCCTCAACTTACAACCACAATTGAGCCTAAAATTTGTGTTGCTAAATGAGACAGTTAAGTCAGTTTTGACCTATTTGACCACTTTTGACAATTTTCCTTGCCAGTTGCTAAGTGAATTCCCATCATTGTTATGTTACTAAAACGGCTGTTAAATTAATCTGGCTTCCCCATTGACTTAGCTTGTAAGAAGGTAATCACATGACTCTGGGATACTGCATAAATAAATACAAGTCAGTTGCCAAGCTTCCAAATTTTGATCACATGACTGTGGGGATGCTGCAACAGTTGTTAAGTGTGAAAATATGAAAAGAAGAGAAAGTCAAGCTATTCTCCAAAGCCCCTGAGGGCAAGACAAGAAGCAATGCGTAGAAACTCATCAAGGAGAGAAACAACCTAGAACTAAGGAGAAATTTCCTGATAGAACAATTAATCAGTGGAACAACCTGCATCCAGAAGTTGTAAACACTGGAAGTTTTTAAGAACCAGACAGCCATTTGTCTGAAATGGTATAGGATTTCCTGCCTGAGCAGGGGGTTGGACTAGTAGGTCTCCAAGGTCCCTTCCAACTCTGCTATCCTGTCCTGTCCTGTCCTGTCCTGTTCTGTTCTGTTCTGTTCTTTTCTATTCCTTCTCTCTATTCTATTCTGTTCTATTCACCAGGAGACCTGGGAACAATGCTGATCCAGTTCTACAGAGGAATTATTGAGTCTGTCATCTGCACCTCTGTAACTGCCTAGTTTGGTTCTGCAACCCAACAGGACAGACACAGACTTCAGTTGATAATTAGGACTGCAGAAAAAACAATTACTACCCACCTGCCTTCCATCGAGGACCTGTATACTGCACGAGTCAAAAAGAGGGCTGTGAAAATATTTACAGACCTCTCACATCCCGGACATAAACTGTTTCAACTCCTTCCCTCAAAATGACGCTATAGAGCACTGCACACCTGAACAACGAGACACAAGAACAGTTTTTTCCCGAATGCCATCACTCTGCTAAACAAATAATTCCCTCAACACTGTCCAACTATTTACAAAGTCTGCACTACTATCACTATTAATCTTCTCATCACTCCTTATCACCCATCTCCTCCCACTTGTGACTGTATGACTGTAACTTTGTCAGTTGTATCCTTACAATTTATATTGACTGTTTCCTAGTATGATTTGATTGCTTATTGTACCCTTTGACTATCATTAAGTGTTGTACCTGATGATTCTTGACTCTTGACGAATGTCACTTTTCTCTTATATATACTGAGAACATTTGCACCAAGACAAATTCCTTGTGTGTACAATCACACTTGGCCAATAAAAAATTCTATTCTATTCTATTCTATTCTATTCTATTCTATTCTATTCTATTCTATTGTCACTTTTTTCAGTGCCGTTGCAACTTAGAACAGTCACTAAATGAATGGCTTTAAGTGGAGGACTATCTGGATAGGCATACAGTACAAACTTGAAGGATGTCGTTTGGACTGAGACATCTGCATAAAAGTAATGAGAATGATGCATCGTTCACATCATCATTTGCAAGAGGACACATCAGGTGTGTGATGTTACCTTCCCTCCCTGGGCAAGACCCTCAGTGGTCTCCCTTTATTGGATGACTCCAGACAGCCACCTGCCAGGAATGTGCTAATTCCTCCTGTTAACATCTTGAAATTTAATGTGTTTTGCGTTAGAGGTGGGAGAAGCGATGTTTTCCTTTTACGCAAAGGGCAACATAATATAACAGAATGGTGTTTGATTAGTCAATCCACCACAAAACTGCACTTCAGCGTCAGGAACAAAGGAGCAATTCAGAACTGTTAGAAAGCCACAATTAATCATGCCGGCTCATCAGCCAATTTATTAAATTCAAGCGAAAATAAGATGTCTTTTCCAATCTCTACGGTATGGCAGATTCAGTAGCGCCTGCTTCTGTTTAATAATATTGGCTCCCCTTTCATTTTTGTCTTTCTCGGCAATTTATTTCTGCAATATTCCCAATTGCTACAGGTAGTCCTCGACTTATGAGGACTGAACCCCAAATTTCCGTTGCCAAGCAAGTTAGTAACACATATTAAGTAACTCTGGCTTCCCGATTGACTTTGTTCCTCAGAAGGACGCAAAATATGACCCTGGGACACTCCAACTGTCATAAATATGAGCCAGTTTCCAAGTGTGCGAATTCTGATCACGTGATCACAAGGATGTTGCAATGGTTGTGAGAAAAACAATCATAAATCATTTTTGTCAGTGTCCCAGAGATGCTTTTTCAAGAAGCTATATCTATATCTATCTACATCTATCTATCATCTACCTACTGTATGTATGTATGTATGTACCGTGTTTCTCCAACAATACGGCCTCCACCAATAGGAAGGCCCAGCATGATTTCTAGGCATGAGGTGAAATTAAGCCCCGCCCCCCCCCAAATTTAGGCCTATTTAATCCATGCGTTTCCCCACCATTTCTCACATCGTTCGTTAGAACTACACGAGGTGAAGAGAAATGGGGGAAGGGCGGGGTGGGTGGGGAGAAAACTTGCCTTTAGGAGTGCCCTGCAGGTAGCCTAGGCAAGAATACCCCGATACCCAATAGAAGCTCCCCGAAGTCAGAGTCCCCAGCTGCTTCGGGGCGAGGCGTGGCTGCTCGTGTCCCCTTGCCTTTACACAGTCTCTTTCGGGCGATGGAAGCTCCCCAAGTGCAGTCACCAGCCACTTCGATCGGCCGGTAGAAGCGGCCTCGCGGTGAGGGGAGTGTGTGTGCGCTCGCCCAAGGCCGCTTCTACCGGCCGATCGAAGTGACTGGTGACTGCACTTGGGGAGCTTCCATCGCCCGAAAGAGACTGCCTAAAAGCAAGGGGACACGGGCAGCCACGCCTCGCCCCGAAGCAGCTGGGGACTCTGCCTTCGGGGAGCTTTCGTCAGCCGATAGAAGCGGCCTCGCGGCAAGGGGAGTGTGTGTGTGCGCTCGCCCCGAGGCCGCTTCTATCAGCCGATCGAAGTGGCTGGTGACTGCACTTGGGGAGCTTCCATCGCCCGAGAGAGACTGCCTAAAGGCAAGGGGACACAGGCAGCCACGCCTCGCCCCGAAGCAGCTGGGGACTCTGCCTTCAGGGAGCTTTCATTGGCCAATAGAAGCGGCCTCGCAGCGAGGTACGTGCGTATCGGCTACTCTAGGTGGGGGAGGAAATTAAGTCACCCCTGAAAAAACGGCCTAGCCGTTTTTTTGGGGGTCAAAAAAAAATAAGGCCCGGCCTTATTTTGTGAGAAACACGGTATGTATCTATTTATCTATTTTTGTTTTCTTAAGTTTTCGCAGGTACTTACATGCATGGTATTCAGCTTTGTTCGGGTATTTTCCCACGTCATTATAGTTGTGCTTTTAAAGTTGTAGCAACGTTTCGGCAGAATCTCATCTGCCATCATCAGGCTTCTGTATTGTGTCTATCTTTCTATCTATATTTAGAATAGAATAGAATTCTTTATTGGCCAAGTGTGATTGGACACACAAGGAATTTGTCTTGGTGCAAATGCTCTCAGTGTACATTAAAAAAAGATACATTTGTCAAGAATCAAGAATCATAAGGTACAACTCTTAATGATAGTCATAAGGTACAATAAGCGATCAAATCATATTAGTAAACAGTCAATATAAATCGTAAGGATACAAGCGACAAAGTTACAGTCACACAGTTACAAGTGGGAGGGGATGGGTGATAAGGAGTGATGAGAAAATTAAAAGTAATAGTAGTGCAGACTTTGTAAATAGTTGGACAGTGTTGAGGGAATTATTTGTTTAGCAGAGTGATGGCTTTCGGGGGAAAACTGTCCTTGTGTCTAGTTGTTCTGGTGTGGAGTATAGCATCATTTTGAGGGAAGGAGTTGAAACAGTTTATGTCCGGGATGTGAGGGGTCTGTAAATATTTTCACAGTCCTCTTTTTGACTCGTGCAGTATGCACATCCTCAATGGAAGGCAGGTTGGTAGCAACTGTTTTTTCTGCAGTCCTAATTATCAACTGAAGTCTGTGTCTGTCCTGTTGGGTTGCAGAACCAGACCAGACAGTTATAGAGGTGCAGATAACTGACTCAATAATTCCTCTGTAGAACTGGATCAGCAGCTCCTTGGGCAGTTTGAGCTTTCTGAGTTGGTGCAGAAAGAATATTCATTGTTGTGCTTTTTTGATGTTAAGTGTCCATTTTAGGTCTTGTGATATGATAGAACCTAGAAATTTGAAGGTCTCTACTGTTGATACTGTGCTGTCTAGTATTGTAATTTCTATCTATCACCTACCTATATCTATCTATCATGTATCTATCATCTACCTACTCTATCTACCTATCATTATCTATCCAGCCATCTATTTGTTTATTTACTGCCTTTATTATTTTTAAAAATAACTCAAGGCACAACTTATTCAAGACACCTTTTTTCTCTTCTTTTCCCCATAACAACAACCTGATTGGCTAAGGTGGGACTAAGGTGGGACTACAATTCACAGTTTCCTGGTAATTGGTCAAATTGGCTGGCTTCCTTCCTAAGACAGCACTAGAACTCCCAGTGTCCTACTTCCGAGCCTGGTGCCTTATCCATTCGTCCAAATTGGCTTCCAACTTTTTGTTAAATTAACAACCCAGGAATGCAGCTTCCAGCTTCAAGAAATATGCATCGTTATGCTTTTTTCTTTTAATTAGCACCCTGGCGACCAAGGTAAAGGCAATGCCAGTTAGCCCAGGCAAACAACCTGTCAACTCATAAAATATTTCTCTGGTCTTTTAGAATTGCCGCCTCGCAAAATTCTAACTGGAGAGTATGATTGATGACTCTTGGCTATGGATGTGTCCCATTGGAGAATATGAATTAGGATACACCCAGGGGGTGGGGGGAAACCAGGGTCAAGGGTGACAATGAATGATGTGTCTCAGAGTTGGCTACACCCAGGCAGCACCGGCATGTCTACTCCTAATAAATCTTATTTAAGCTTTGAAAATCTAATTTAAATGGGGGTAGGGAGGTAACTACCAGAGCCTTGACACAACCAACCTCCACTTTGAATCCCAGGTTCTAATTTAGACCCGAAAACAGGTATTGCAAAACAAAGTCCCAATCTATTTTTTGGAATGTATTCCTGCCATCCACCTTGTATCATATTTTTCCAGGTAGCCAAGTGGTTTGGTCAGAGCTGCACAGACAATGTAACCTCGGAGCTTTTAAAATCCTGCTTCTAAGCATTCACAGACTCAAACTACGCTCCATCTAATTGTGATAATTTGACAACGGCAATCTTCCGTGTGCATCCTGGTTGCCATAGTAACCTTCCACTCCAATCCACAGGTCGGCTGCTCTCCCAAGCGACTGGAGAAAAAATGAGAATACATTAATGTGACTCTTTCATCTTGGGGTAAGTGACTCTTTCATCTTGGGGTAGTAAATCTAAGATATTTATGAACCGTGGAGGTCATAAATGAATTTTAAAATGCCACTAATGTTTCCGGGAGGCAAAAAATATATATATTTTTCTTCAAATGGCTGTAAATATTTTAACCGGGCAGACAGCGATAAAATATGATTTACTCTCCTGTTTATTTGGGCATGGTTGTACTTCTGCCTTAATTTCGCATTTAAAGCAAATCTTTTTCTTCCCATGTTCCCACTCACTCTCCCAAGCCGGCAGATCTTCAAGGAGGAAAACAATCCCACTCATGAAGAGATTTGTGTAGAAAGACCGCTTGTTTTTGCACAATACACATTTCAGCAGATTGGCTACCGGTTCAGAAGATCTGCTTAGCATGAATCTACCTGCTCAGGTCATCCTTGACTTACAATCATTTATTTAATGACTCTTCAGTGTTGCAGTGCCGCTGAAAAATGTGTCTTCTTGATGTTTTTCACACTTATGACCATTACAACAGTGGTGGGATTCAAAACATTTTACTAGTGGTTCTGTGGGCATGGCTTGGTAGGCGTGGCTTGGTGGGCATGGCAGGGGAGGGATACTGCAAAATCCCCATTTCTTCCCCACTTCTCGGGGAAGGATACTGCAAAATCTCAATTTCCACCCCACCCCACTAACCTGCTTTCCAGCTCTGTTCTCCTTTGCAGAGCAACAAAAGAAGACCCAGCCAATCAGCTGGGACTCAATGGGAGGCAGAGAATAGATGGGGGTGGGGCCAGTCAGAGGTGGCATTTGCCAGTTCTCCGGAACTACTCAAAATTTCCGCTTCCGGTTCTACAGAACTGGTCAGAACCTGCTGAATTCACCACCTCTGCGTTACAGCATCCTCATGATCGTGTGATCAAAATTCAGACGCTTGACAACGGACTCTTATTCATGACGGTTGCAGTGTCCCAAGATCACGTGGTCCCATTCTGTGATCTTCTGACAAGCAAAGTCAATGAAGAACCCAGATTCACTTAACAACCGTGTTACTAAGGGAACGACTGTGGTGATTGGCTTGTGATCATGTGATCTTCATTTTGAGTGTTCTGTGACAGTTTCCCAGCCACTCTTGCAATTCCTTTGGTCAAGGAAGGAAGGAAGGAAGGAAGGAAGGAAGGAAGGAAGGAAGGAAGGGTTTCAGACTTAAACAATAATCTCACAAAAAGAAGAATGTTATTACTTAAGGTATGGTGGACAACCTGTATCCCAATCTACCTCAAGAGTTGTATATATAAGATATACAACACAATGTTTACCTTGGCACATGAGCCTGTGATCTCAGGGTTTAAGGCAGTGTTTCCCAACCTTAGCCATTTTAAGATGTGTGGACTTCAACTCCCAGAATACCCCAGAGCCAGCATTGTATGCTGGGAGTTGAAGTCCACACATCTCTAAATAGCTACGGTTGGGAAATATTGATTTACGGCCATCCCGACATAAAGAGGGAAAGATGCCAACTGATGATACATTTCATTCATTTCCCAAATTTTGATCCCAGCAGTTATATTAGCATTTTGCTTCACCGTTCATTCAGCTTCACATTGAGTAATGCAGTTTCCAAAAGAGTTTTATAGACTCTCCCTTGAGTCACAAATTCGAGTTTCAAGCATTAATCAGATGGTTTGTTTCCAGGATTAATTTAATCCTTCTCCCTACAGAAAAAGCGAAAAGCAGAGAAATGCTGCTTCAATTAAATTCTTAATTTGTTGTGAGAGTGTCGGAGATCTATGATCATACATGGATTCTACTGATTCACAAGTGCTGGGGAAACAGGTCACAAAAGGATGGGGGGGGATTGAAAGAAGTTGAATCCATGTGGGAAAAAAATGATCAATATTTTTATTTTGCAAAATTTAGAAATGCAAAGTTATTATATAGGAAATGTGCTCCATGATGCCAAGTTTGTTAGAGTTTTAATTTTCACAAGAAACTTTAATTGGTCTAAGGCACCAAAGCTAGAAACCAGAAGGCAGCGAGTTCTAGTCCTGCCTTAGGTATGAAAGCCAGCTGGCATGGCATGACAGTTGGCTGAATGACTCTGGGCCAACCACAAGGAGACTATGAGTTTTAGTCCCATCTTAGACATGACAGTTGGCTGAGTGACTCTGGGCCAATCACAAGGAGACTCCTAGTCCCACCTTAGGCATAAAAGCCAGCTGGGTGACAATGGCCAATCACTAGGAGACTGTGAGTTCTAGTCCTGCCTTAGGTAGGAAAATTGGCTGGGTGGCTTTGGGCCAATCACCAGGAGACTGTGAGTTCTAGTCCTGCCTTAGGCATGAAAGCCAGCTGGGTGACTTCGGGCCAATCACTAGGAGACTGTGAGTTCTAGTCCTGCTTTAGGTAGGAAAATTGGCTGGGTGACTTTGGGCCAATCACCAGGAGACTGTGAGTTCTAGTCCTGCCTTAGGCATGAAAGCCAGCTGGATGACTTCGGGCCAATCACTAGGAGACTGTGAGTTCTAGTCCTGCCTTAGGTAGGAAAATTGGCTGGGTGACTTTGGGCCAATCACCAGGAGACTGTGAGTTCTAGTCCTGCCTTAGGCATGAAAGCCAGCTGGGTGACTTCGGGCCAATCACTAGGAGACTGTGAGTTCTAGTCCTGCCTTAGGTAGGAAAATTGGCTGGGTGACTTTGGGCCAATCACCAGGAGACTGTGAGTTCTAGTCCTGCCTTAGGCATGAAAGCCAGCTGGGTGACTTCGGGCCAATCACTAGGAGACTGTGAGTTCTAGTCCTGCCTTAGGTAGGAAAATTGGCTGGGTGGCTTTGGGCCAATCACCAGGAGACTGTGAGTTCTAGTCCTGCCTTAGGCACAAAAGCTGGCTAAATGACTCCCAGTCTCTCATTTTCTAACCCACTGCCTTTAACCATTACACCATTACAATTGTCTTGGTCCCATCCCTGTTTATCCCACACATTCTCAAAGTGAATATGTTTTTTTTTTCTAATGAAAACAAAGTTAGCACAGAACAGAGGCTTATCAAGACATATGGTGGTCTCTGTATTTCTGTCTTGGGAGTCGTTCACTCTTACTTATCACACCTACTGTTTTGTTTTGTTTTGTTTTTCAGCTAACCACTAGAACAGCCAACCTTTCTGAGATAAAACGGACAGCCTCCTCTGAGAGAAAAACCGTGGGCTCCCAAGAGATCCCAAGAGATTCTCCGAGGAAGGAAGGAAGGACACCGTTTCCTCATAGCACGTTGGTTTCACCCCCTGCCTCTGAGCAACAAGAAAACTGCCATCTGCCAGTCCAAAGTGCTATTTTTTTTTTTCATTTTCCTTGCTTTATACACCAAGGATGAATCAACTCCTTCTGCTTGTCACAGGATGCAGAAAGGAAGAAAAAAGGAAAATTTAAACAATTACTTGAAGGCAGGGGGAGCAACCCTGGAGGAGGAGGAGGATGTTGCTCCTGTAACCATCCTTTACAGAGTTGCACAATTAACAACCCCACTGCTTAGCAATGGACATCCTGATCCCAATTGTTTTGTCGTAAGTTGAGGATTACCTATAGCCGCGATGGCCAACCTATGACATGCATGCCGGAAGTGACATGCAGAGCCTTTACTGCTGGCACGTGAGCCCTCAACCAGAGCAGGTGTACTGTGCATGCACACATGCTGTGCGCCCAACAGCTGATTGTCGGGTATCTGGTGTGCATGCGCAGGGTGTATGGGAGATGCACGCACATGCGCAGAGGTGTGTAGTGGGTGGGGGGATTGCTCACGCATGCACAGAGACGCACAGCATGTGGGGGTCATGCGCAGAGACACATGGCGTGTGGGGGGATCACACGTGCATGCGCAGGGTGTGGGGGGGCCACGCACATTGCCTTCTGGGTGCTGGCACGCGAGTGCTATTATCGGCACAGGAGCCCAAAAAGGTTAGCCACCACCGACCCAGAGTAATCCCACTCCTTCTCCATCTTTTTGGTGGATAGAAAGTTAGCACCCACCCCTCTCCTAGAAGAGTGAAATGTTTTAGGAAATATTGAAAAAAAAAAGGCAGAATATTATATTTCCCCTAAAAGGGAAATGGAAATCTTGAGATAGAAATTCAGCCCCAGCTTCCTGGCCCCAGCAGATATTTGGTGCCCATTGAGAAGGACTGGGCCAGCCTATCTACAAGACAAAAGACCTTCAGCTCCAGGGTGATGGGATTAAAACGTGACCCTCCAGGGCATAATAGGATTATCTATCAGCAGAGCTCACCACAGGGCACAATCACCTGGGGCAGTGATCCCCAACCTTTTTTATGCCGCGGCCCGGTACCGGCATCGGCTGGGCGCCGTGGGCCCGGCACCGCATCGGCTGGGCGCCGCCATCTTTTTGATGAAAGTGCTTCCGGTGAGCTTTCTACCCGGAAAAGCTCACCGAAGCGCTGGCGCCGCCATCTTTTGATGAAAAAGCTTCCGTGAGCTTTCTACCCGAAAAGCTCACCGGAAGCACTTTTTCATCAAAAAAAGATGGCGGTGCCCAGCAACCAGCGGCCCGGTAGGACTTGTTCCGCGGACCGGTAATGGTCCGCGGACCGGTGGTTGGGGACCCCTGACCTGGGGACATTGCATCACCCTCCAGGCTTCCACCAAACTTGATTCTATACAGAGTTTTGCAGCATTAATTCAGTGCCAGAAAAATTAACACAGGTGGCTGATGCTTCATTTAATGTCTTTATAAACATAGTAAGTAGATTTTACAAACCAGTTGTAGATTTCTCCAACATGGAGCAAACTCAAACAGAAACACGTTGCAAGTAACTTCAGCAGCTCAGAAAAAGACATCAGTTTCACTTCAGTTCAGCAAGCAAGCAGAGGACAGAAGCAGTTTCATTTCAATAGACATACTCGGAGCTTAACATAGCTGCAGAGCTTAACATAGAGCCACGCCTAAGCTACTTCTAGTTTCAGTTTCCAAAACAGTCCTCATTGGCTGACTTAGTTGCTATGCCTATTCATTGGCTGACCTTGTTACCATGCTCTATTCCAGTTCATGAATATACTCTGATAGATTCAGACAAACATGGCCCCACATCAACCAATAGAATAGACAGCAACCAATAGAATACATTTCTTGCACAGGAACAGGAAGCTCAAGGGCAAAGCCCAAAAGAAGGTATAAATAACCCTCATTCTCAACTTTATGCACCCAGGACCTCAAGTCCATGTGGTCCTGTTTATCAATAAACCATCTTTCCAATCAGCCTCCCTGTTTCCAGTGTCTTTCTCCCCTCTTGGAACTGAACCAGATGGATATTTCTTCCAACAGAACTAAATACAATATTTAACAGAATAACAGAGTTGGAAGGGAATTTGGAGGTCTTCTAATCCAACCTCCTGCTCTTGATAAAATGTTTGGACAAATGCAGATTATTATTTTTTAAAGATTACTTCTAGTCATTTGGAACCTATCCTTCTATTGACGCAACCTAAAACCGCAATGGCCTGTTTAACAGAGGTGTGACAGCGCTGACTACAGTTTCCAAAATCCTTTTCACACTTATTGTGGTGTGTGTGAAACACACAGAGCTGTATTCTTGTCCTAGATCTCTGCCTCTGTCCTCTCAGTCAGGACAGAATGTTTCTGAGACAGTTTGGGACAAGAGAGAGTTGGAGATTTTCAGAGGAACCCCAGAAGTGCAAAGCGAGGTTATTCTGTCTGCCTTGCACAAACATAAAGGAATGGTTTAAAGAGAGAGAGAGAGAAAGGAACTTTTAAAATAATGAGCAGAAATCAGAGAGCAGAAATCCAACTTTGAAGGACTGTCAAACACATTCTTAGAAGATTGCCACGGTGTAAAAAAGATACTGAGACTCTGGAAAGAGTGCAGAGAAGAGCAACAAAGAGGATTAGGGGACTGGAGGCTCAAACATATAAAGATCAGTTGCTGGAATTGGGTATGTCGAGTTTGATGAAAAAAAAGGACTAAGAGTGACATGATAGCAGTGTTCCAATATCTCAGGGGCTGCCCCAAAGAAGAGGGAGTCAAGCTATTCTCCAAAGCACCTGAGGGCAGGACAAGAAGCAATGGGTGGAAACTAATCAAGGAGAGAAGCAATCTAGAACGAAGGAGGAATTTGCGGAACAGTGAGAACAATTAATCAGTGGAACAACTTGCCTCCAGAAGTTGTGAATGCTCCAACACTGGAGATTTTAAAGAGCTTGGACAACTGCTTGTCTGAAATGGTATATAGTTTTCTGTTGAGCAGGGGGTTGGACTAGAAGACCTCCAGG
Organism: Notechis scutatus; assembly: GCF_049901735.1. Classification (NCBI taxonomy): domain Eukaryota; kingdom Metazoa; phylum Chordata; class Lepidosauria; order Squamata; family Elapidae; genus Notechis; species Notechis scutatus. Next base: position 8,186,521 of record NC_142011.1, on the reverse strand, counting down.
GTCTCTTCCAACTCTCTTAATCTGTTTTTCAAGCTGGAGATCCCAGAGATCTCTATCCAGAAGAGTGCAGGGCTAGGAAAAGCTGAGATCCTACACAGAACTCTCAGAATCCCAGATCCCTAGTAGAGGATCCCAGATTGAGGAAGACACACACCACCCATAAGGGTGAAAAGGGAATATTCTCATTCTCTCATATTCTCTCTCTCTCTCACACACACACAGAGAGAGAGAGAGAGAGAGAGACGGGGAGGGGAGAGATCAACATCTCTGTGTGGTGTTCCAATAATTTTAAGAAGAGATTGGATAACCATTTGCCTGAAATGGTATATGGTCTTCTGTTGAGCAGGGGGTTGGACTAGAAGACCTCCAAGGTCCCTCCCAATTCTGTTATTCTGTTAAGATGCACAATTTCAATCGTCTTGGTTTGAGAAAAGGGAACTCTAATGAGAGCTGGCACTTTGCTGAGCGTTGCACACTTCGGAACCAGACAGAGCAATTCATCTCTGTCCAAAGTTGCTGGCCAGGTTTACGGAAATGCAAGGAGATAATTAAATAAATGTTCCTTTCTTGGCAAACAACCAGCAGACTCTTCAAACAAGAGAAGTTGCATAGGTTGTAAAAGTAGTGAAATGGTCAAACAGGAAGTGGGTGTCCCTCTGAAATGGAGAGAGGGGTGAAGATTTTATAGGGCGTTAGCGAATACAGATAGTCCTCAACTTACGACAGTCCACTTAGTGACCATTCAAACTTACAACGGCACTGAAAAAAAGTGAATTATGACCATTTTTCATACTTACAACCGTTGCGGCATCCCCATGGTCACGTGATCAAAATTCAGACACCTGGCAACTGGCTCATAGTTATGACGGTTGTGGTGTACAAGTGTAACATGATTGACTTTTGCGACCTTCTGACAAGCAAAGTCAATGGGGAAGCCAGATTCATTTAACAAACAGGGTACTAACTAAACAACGGCAATGATTTACTTAACAACGGTGGCAAGAAAGGTCATAAAATGGATCAAAACTCAATAAACGTCTCACTTAGCAACACAAATTTTGGACTCGATTGTGGCTGTAAGTCAAGGACCACCTGTAAAAGAAGAGTTAAATCCTTCCAAAATTGCAGTACTAGCCATCAAAATTAGGCACTGGAGTGGAGAGATCCAGATTCTGGTCTTTCCTGAACCGCAGAAACTCCATTTTTCGGTCCAATCGACCTCACAGGATTGTGGTGAGGTAGACAAACAGGAAGAGAGGAAGTTGTAAAAGCCACCTTGCACTCAAGATGAAGGTGAGTTATTCATTGTGCAAGTAAATAAATAATATCTAAAGGGAAAGAAACCCACACCTATTTTCACCTTCAACCCCGGTTTGAATAGCAGAATAACAGAATTAGAAGCGGTCTTCTGGTTCAGCCCCCCCCCCACACACACACACAGGAAACCGTATACCATTTCAGTCATAAATCTCAATTGGTTGGGTTCGGGTAGCATGCTATGCACACTGCCGATGTGCAAAATGTCAGCCATGGCTTACTAAACACCCGATTGCAGGGGTGCTTCAGCCGGTTCGCATCGGTTTGGGCAAACCGGATGTTAATTTTACATCTGGTTCGGTGAACCAGTAGTTCAGACAACCGGCTGGATCACATGGCCCATTTTGGATCCCAGGTAAGTGCAGGGGGCATGTGGAGCCCGAGGAGGTGGAAAACGGGCCTCCCAGAGGCTTGTAGAGGGCAAAAATGGGCCTATTTCTGGCCTCCAGAGAGCCTCCAGAGCCCGGGGAGGTGGAAAACAGGCCTTTAGTAAGCTTTAGTAAGACCACACAGCTAGAGTACTGCATCCAGTTTTGGTCACCACATTATAAAAAAGATGTTGAGACTCTAGAAAAAGTGCAGAGAAGAACAACCGGGATGATTAGGGGATTGGAGACTAAAACATATGAAGAAGGTTGCAAGAACTGGGCCTGGCTAGTCTAGGGAAGAGAAGGACCAGGGGAGACAGGATAGCAGTCTTCCAATATTTGAGGGGCTGCCCCAGAGAGGAGGGGGTCAAGCTATTTTCTAAAGCACTTTTGAAGGCCAGACAAGGAATAATGGATGGAAACTGAACAAGGAGAGATTCAACCTGGAAATAAGGAGAAACTTTCTGACAGTGAGAACAGTCAACCAATGGAACAGAAGTTGTCCTCAGAAGTTGTGGGAGCTTCGTCACTGGAAGCTTTCAAGAAGAGACTGGACTGCCATTTGTCAGAAATGGTGTAGGGTCTCCCGCTTGGGTGGGGGGTTGGACTAGATGACCTACAAGGTCCCTTCCAACTCTGATTATATGTTATCTGTTTTCTTTGTTCCCTCCACAGCCCATTTTCGCTCCCAAGATGGTGCAGGAGACCAACTAGGCCGAGCCCACCATGGCTACCCCCATCCAACAACTGGGCAGAGAACCGGTTGTTAAATTATTTGAAGCCACCACTGCCTGATTGATGGTGTGCAAACCATCAATTGTGGCTTGTTGAGACACTTGATTGGTGTGCGAACCACCAGTCAGGATTTGGTAAGCACACTGTTGGTGCAGAAACCGTCATGTTTGCACAGCACAACAGATGGAAATGCACCAGGGGGTCATCACAGAGCAAAATGAATGAACCCAGTGAACAAATTTGGCCATGTTAACCTGACCTCCTAGGAAGCAGACTGGCATTAAAATTAAGAAGGGTGTTTATTTCAGTTGACTCCTTTAACTCTCTTAACGAGGGGCCTCCCATAATTTGCGAAGACTTCTACAAAGCATAATATAAAACTCAAGGCAGCAGTGTGAAAACACAACTGAGATCAGAATGTCTATTATTATGTAGACATGTAGACATCAACAAGACAGACACAGACTTCAGAGGATAATTAGGACTGCAGGAAAGAACAATTGCAACCAACCTTACCACCTGAGAGCATCTGCACCAAGACAAATTCCTTGTGTGTCCACTTGGCCAATAAAAGAATTCTATTATATTATATTAACCAAGGAGATGGTCGAGAATATCTGTCGCTCAGGGTTGAAATGAGGGGTTCTTGGTGCTCTCTGAGCTTGTTTATTTTCTTGCAGACATCTCATTACCCAACTAGGTAACATCATCAGCTAATGCAGTGCCAGGCACTGATGAAAGTTACCTAGTTTGGGTAGTGAAACTTCTGCATTCAAGCATGCTCAGAGAGACCCAAGGACCCCTCATAAGTGAGTTGCGCCCAATTTTATGTCCTTTGCCACAGTTGTTAAGCGAATCAATGCAGTTGTTAAGTGAACCATGCAGTTGGTAAGCGAATCCAGCTTCCTCCGTTGACTTTGCTGGTTGGAAACTACCTGGGAAGGTTGCAAAAGGCGATCACACGACCCCTGGACATTGCAACTGTTATCAATACATCCAGGATGACAAGCATCCAACTTTTTATCATGTGACCATGAAGATGCTGGATCAGTTGTAAGTGCGAGGACCAGCCATAAGTCCATTTTTCCAGCGCCGTTGTAACTTTGAACAGCCACTAAACGAATGGTTGTAAGTCAAGGATTACCTGCACCAACTTTGTTGCAATGCTGGGCTACCAAACCTCCAGCCAAGAGGGGCAAATTTCACCTTGACGGTTAGCAAATATATCTAGACCAGGGGTGTCCAACCTTGGCAACTTTAAGACTTGTGGACTTCAACTTTGCTGGCTTCAGCTTTGCTGGCTGAGGAATTCTGGGAGTTGAAGTCCACAAGTCTTAAAGTTGCCAAGGTTGGACACCTCTGATCTAGACAGTTTTGCCTCCCATCACCTCTATGCAAATTAGTGGGAGGAGTTTCTATAAGTCCTGCCTCCAAATGAATTCTGGGAGTTGTAGTTCACAAGTCATAAAGGGCCCATAATTGCCCACTCCCTCATTTTAGCCTAGTTTTTCCCCTTTAGTTTCACTCCCTCAGCAATTTTTTTTTTAGAGCTGAAATGTAAAAAGAGCTGTTTATGGGCTGGAGTGTGTGTGTGTGTGTGTGTGTGTGTGTGTGGTTGGTCACACTTCTGTCACAGGATAGTGGAAAAAGCAATAATGCAAAAGTCTGCAATTTTCTTAAAAGCCAGTAAGGAGTACAGTTTAAAATATTAGGGCCCCGTCACACCATTTTCTCTGTGGAAGAGAAAAAGGAGAGGAATCATAATTATCCATGGGGAGAAAGCTCTCCCAGATTTAGAAGGTGGGTTATTAAAATATCCCAAGATATTTTTCTTAGCTCTCTACAGAATCTTTTTCATCAGCTCAGAAGGTATAAAAACCAATGTCCTCCAGGTGGGTTGGACTTCAGCTCCCAGAATTCCTTGCATGCTGGGAAAAGATAACTAGGTGATTCTTTTGGAAAAAGGAGAAGTGAGATAAAGTGGAGGAAAGGGAGAAGGAGGAGACAGAGAGGGAGAAGCAAGGGAAGGGAGATGGAGATAGCGGAGGAGAAGGATCAAGAAAGAGAAGTCAGTTAAGGAAGAGAAGGGGAAAAGGTGGAGGGAAAAGGAGACAGAATGGAGTCAGAGAGGGAGGAGGAGGAGGCAGAGAGGGGGAAGGAGAAGCAGGGGAAGGGAGATGGAGATAGTGGAGGAGAAGGGAAGAGAAAGAGAAGTCAGATAAGGAGAAAAGGAGGAGGGGAAAAGGAGACAGAATGGAGGAGGAGGAGGAGGAGGAGGAGGAGGAGGAGGAGGAGGAGGAGGAGGAGGAGGAGGGATGATGGATGATGGATGATGGATGATGGATGATGGATGATGGATGATGATGGTGGTGGCTAATGATGATGGATTGAGGATCCCCACCAAGCAGGGTCTGTCTAGAATGTTTTCTTCCTAATAACATCCTCGGAAAGAGCCCAATACTGGAACCCATCAGCTAAAAGTAAAATAAAATCTTAAAAATCAAACTCAGTTCCCGGTTGAGGAAACAGAAAAATACATGAAGCTTTTTCAACAACAATACAAAAGTGGTTGACCAATAACTTTTCCCACCAAGTTATTTTGAAATGTCCTATCCTAGCCTACTGTTTTGAGATCTCCTGGTGGCCTCCTCTCCACATCTTACTGAGATGCAACACACAAGCTCGCGTGTAGTTCTGAGATCTCCTTCCCACGCCTGACTCGGATCCAACCTGCACTCTAGCCTAGCTCTGATGATATTACTTAGTTTGGGTAATGAGACATCTGTAAGCTCAGAGAGCGCCAAGGACCCCTCACAATTTAGTCTATCGTTCTGAGATCATCTGGTGGCCTCCTTTCCGAGTCTTACTCAGATCCAACCCTATTCGCTTTTGCAACTTTGAGGAGCTTATCTCCTCTCTACCGCCCCACCAAAAAACACATATTGATGCACACAGAATGATGCTGCATTTTTTTTTAAAAAAAAATCAGGATCCTAACAGGACAGAAACAGAGGTAGCATTCAGCAGGTTCTGACCAGTTCTGGAGAACCGGTAACAGAACTTTTGAGTAGTTTGGAGAACCTGCAAATACCACCTCTGACTGGATCCACCCCCATCTATTCTCTGCCTCCCGAGTCCCAGCTGATCGGTTGGGCCTTCTTTGGTTGCCCTGCACAGGAGAACGGAGCTGGAAAGCAGGTTAGTGGGGTGCGGAGCGAAGGGGGATTTTGCAGTATCCTTCCCCTGCCACGCCCACAAAGCCAAGGCCAAAGAACCAGTAGTAAAAAGATTTGAATCCCACCACTGGACAGAATCTTCTGCAGAAAATGCCACGCCTTTGAATTTTAATCACGTGACCATAGGGATGCTGCAAAGGTCGTAACCGTGAAAAATGGTCATCAGTCACATTTTTCAATGCTATTATAACTTTGAATGGACACTAAATGAACTGTTGTTAAGTCGAGGATTATCTTTTTGATAACAGATCATCAGAGTTGAAAGGGACCTTGTAGGTCATCTAGTCCAACCCCCACCCAAGCAGGAGACCCTACACCATTTCAGAAAGATGGCAGTCCAATCTCTTCTTGAAAGACTCCAGTGGTGAAGCCCCCCACAATTTCTGAGGGCAAGCTGTTCCATGGGTTGATTGTTCTCACTGTCAGAAAGTTTCTCCTTATTTCCAGGTTGAATCTCTCCTTGTTCAGTTTCCATCCATTGTTCCTTGTCTGGCCTTCGGGTGCTTTGGAAAATAGGTTGACCCCCTCCTCCTCTCTGGGGCAGCCCCTCAAATACTGGAACACTGCTATCATGTCTCCCCTGGTTCTTCTACTATCTGTACAGGTATTCCTCAACTTACGGCCAGAATTGAGCCCAAAATTTATTTTACTAAGTGAAAAATGTGTTAAGTGAGTTTTTGTCCCGTTTTACGACTTTTCTTACATTTTTGTTCAGTGAAATCACCGCAGTTGTTAAATGAATCTGGTCTTCCTTATGGACTTTGCTTGTCAGAAGGTCTCAAAAACGGGGATCGCATGACCCCGGGATGCTGCAACCGTCATACATACGAGCCATTTGCCAAGCATGTCTGAATTTTGATCACAGGACCAGAGGGATTCTGCAATGGTCATAAGAGTGAGAAACTGGTCCTAAGTCACATTTTTTCAGTGCCGTTGTAACTTTCAGCGGTCGCTAAATGAACTGTTGTAAGTCGAGGATTATCTGTATTTCTCTTCTTAGAAAATGTACTCCAAAGCCAGAAACAATGCAGAAAAGCCTTGATCAGTAAACTTCTGTGGAAAAGTGAACCCCAAAACAGGCCTCAGTTTTGAACTTAACCTCTGAGAAAAGGTGTCAGGATTCCATTTAAATCATGAGTCTCGAGCCAAACTTCCAAAACTTCGAAAGGATTTATTGGGAGTTAACAAGTCCGGCACTGCCTGAGTGGAGCCGACTCATCATTCATTGTCACCCTTGGCCCTGGTTTTCTCCCCACCCCGTAATTCCTACTCTCCAATGGGACACATCCATAGCCAAGAGTCATCAATCATGCTCTCCAGTTAGAATTTTGCATGGCAGAAACTTCAGCCCCTAGTTACTATCTTTGAAAAACTATTTATGGAATCTACTTTCAGTGTCCAAGCTGCCACACTGCTCTTTCAAACCCCCTTTCCCCCTTTCCTTTCTGTTGGCAACTCTAAAAAGACCATAGAAATATTTTATGAGTTGATAACAGGTTTCTGTAGGGCAGCCATCTTGAACATGGGATTGTGGGAGAATTTAAGAAATTTGAGTTTTTTTCCTTCTTTCTTTCCTTTTTTTCTTTCTTTTTCTTTTTTCTTTTTTTTTTTGCACAGGGTTCCTGAGCATAGCAAGAGGTTTAAAGACAACAACTGTAAATTAGCAAGCACAGCTATGTATCAGTGGCTAGGTTTCAAGAAAAGCAGGACAGACAGAACTAATGGAAAATCATCACATATTTATTTTTGACTGTGGTCCTGTTTGTAACCCATCATGGTTTTTACACATTTGTAGTTCTCTGTGACTCAGTAATAAATCTACCCTGTTTTTCTTTGCTGGACCCTAGCCAGATAAATGCTGCTGAACATACTCGTGTCTGCATGACCTAGCTTTGCAAGCCTTCATAAATTTTGGAGTCTGAAGGGTAAGCCAGAAAGAAGAGGAAAATGGAAAGGATGAAGAGGATAAAAATAAATTCAGAAGTTCCCTTGCATAGATTTTTCTTCCAATAATATCTTCCAGAGGTTTGGGGTTTCAACTCTCGTAATTTCCCAGGCAGCGTGATTCAACACAGATCGAACAGTTATAATAGGGGCACCAAGGACGACTAAAGATAGATCAAGATTTCAAGTTGGTTAAATCTCATTTGATTTTCTGCTAGAACCTCAAGACTCGTCACAGAAAAAGATTTACCCTGCCTAATATGGAAAGAACCATATTTAGGGAAACATTGTGTGTTTTGTGGCATGTCTAGATGCTTACAGAATTAAATGACTTTCTGGGTTTATATAATGAATCCTGAAATTAATAAATAAGCAGGTTTGCACATTAAGCTAAATCACAAAACGATTAACCAACTTAAAATGGTACCAATGGAAGAGAATGTTTTTTGGCTCAGGGCTGAACTGTGGAGTCCTTGGTATTCTCTGAGCTTGGTGGGGTTTTTTGCAGACCTTTTATTACCCAACTAGGTAACATCATCAGTGTTAAAAGGGAGTGGGATTCGTGGAGAAGAGGAGGGGTGCTCTTTGAGCTTGGTGGTTTTCTTGCAGCCATTTCATTACCCAACTAGGTAACATCATCAGTGCTGGAAGGGAATAGCATTTGCTCTTGTGTTTTATTTAACTTTCTAACTTTAATCAAAACGTTTAATTCACTCTATTCATGAAATTCTCCGGGATCCTGAAATGACGGCTCCTAGAAGTTTCCTCTAGCTTTTGGGCATGCTGATTGAGGATTTGGAGAGTCCCAGTCCCAATACATTTGGGAAAATGAGAAGGATCTTACAGAAGAGAAGATCTGTAGCTCACGGTTGCACTCAGAGGTCTTTGGTGCTCTTTGAGCTTGGTGGGGTTTTTTTGTAGACCTTTCATTACCCAACTAGGTAACATCATCAGGGCTAGAAGAGATTAGGGTTTGCTCTCTTTTTATATACGAATTGTGATGACCCAGAGTGTAACACAAACATAACAAAATAAAAAACATAAATAAATGTCCTTTAATGCCTCCAGCTTGGCCCCACTGTTCAATAATACTCAGTTGGAGATAAAACGTACTCAAAAAATAGTTTTCAAAAGAAAGCAAAACAGTTTGAACTTAATGAGCAGATAGAGGTGAAATAAAAAAAAAACCCAAACAAACTACAATGATGAAATTTTCACAAGGGAACAGAAGTATTTACCAAATTCAAGGAAATAACAAAGCAAGTCTGTGGGAAGGACGCCAACCAAGATAACTTCAGACCCAAATAAAACAACACTTTGTTTCCAGCGTTTGCCAGTACACAGGTCCAAACTCTTATGCAGTTGTCACAACTGCATCCCATGAAGAGGATCAAGGCCCTCTCTTCCCCAGGACAGCCCTTCCCCAGCCTCCTCCACAACCTCCAGAGCCACACTTCCACTCCCTGTCGGCTGTTCCTCCTCTCCCTCAGAGTCAGTCCCCGCCAGGGGCATGGCATGAGTGGCTTGCCTTGTCCGTGCTGGTGGGAGTATTCTTATTTATTTATTTATTTATTTATTTATTTATATTTATTTGATTTGCCAATTGTTTACAAGATAATAAGTATAAGTGTATACATAGTTGTGAATACATGAAATGGGTACATATAAGAAAAATAAAAGAATAAGAGAAACAATAGGACAGGGACGGTAGGCACGATGGTGCGCTTATGCACGCCCCCTAATCAAGGAACCTCTTAGTGGTTCCTTGATTAGGCTGTTGTTCTCCATTTCCCTGAGTTGGTCGTTCTTGTACTGGTGTATTGTTCATTTCTTGATGGTTGGTCTAGTTAGTACTAATCTTTGTGTTAATCTCTGCTCATCTCTGTGTTGATTGCTGGCTAGGAGGTGTTTTATACTTTAGCCCTAGAAAAATACTTTAGCCCTAGAAAAAAAGGCTCATCAACGACTGTATTTTTTAAGACTTTTACGATCACAACAACTGCCAGAGAGTCTGTTGGTTGCCTTCTATCGAAGCTCTATAGAGAGCATTTTATCCTATTGCCTCTGTGTGTGGTTTAGGAGTTGTACAAAGGCGGAGAAAAGGGCACTCCAAAGAGTGATAAAAAGGGCACAAAAGATCAGCGGATGTCCTCTTCCCTCATTGGAGGATTTGTACAACATGGGATGTAGAAGGAAGATACAAAAGATCTTGAGAGACCCTTCGCATCCAGGCCACTCGTTGTTTGAGATCCTACCATCAGGAAGACGATATAGAGTGCTGAAAGCCAGGACAAGTAGATTTAAACATAGCTTTTACCCAAGTGCTGTGATCAGGTTAAATGCAGAGTTATGAATCTGGTGGTCTTAACATATATGTATCTTGGTTGTATAGTTTTTAACTGTTAATTGTTTTAATTTGTTTTACATTGTTAATTGTATATGTCTTTTGATGTTGTTTAGTTGTATGTTGTGAAAGAGCACTTTATTTCGTTGTTCTCAGGTTCTGAGTACAATGACAATAAATTTATCTTATCTTATCTTTTGGTCTTTTCCGCCCCTTTTTTGGCTTTTTTATTGTTTCTTTTGAACGGCAGTATCACTTAGATTTATCCCACTTCACCGCCCTCTCTAAGCATAATGATAAGTAGATGTTGTTTATCTCAGTGTGGCCGTTGATGGCTGATTTACTGAGTGCCAAGCTTCCAGGAGAGCGTTTGCTATTTAGGTTGGCTTAGGATGCTCACAGTTTCCTAGTTTAAAACTACAGTTGTGTCTACCTGTGCAAATTAGCGGTTTTAATCACATCTTCCGATTGCTAATTGGCGTTTATCACTATGCTCTGCTGATCTTCTGCCTAATCTGTCCTACACACTGGAGAGCAAACTCCACTCCCTTCTAGCCCTGATGATATTACCTAGCTGGGTAATGAAATGTCTGCAAGCAAACAACCAAACTCAGAGCATTAAGGAATCCTCAACTTAGAATATTTGCATGGATTTCTAAGTAACCTAGTTACACGTGCTGTTTTAAGACCAGGGCAGAATTAAAGAGCTAAGACTTATTGTGAACCTGGGATTTTTTTCTTTCTCCATGCTGGCTGGGGAATTCTGGGAGTTGAAGTCCACACATCTACTGCCAAGGTTGAGACCAAGGTGACTTTCCTCTTAATCTAGCAACAGTCTTCTGATGTTCTTGGGATCGCAATGTTTTGTTTGTGCGTTTGTTTTCGACAAGAACTCTGAAAGCTGGATTCTACCAGATGGTTCATTTTGCAAAACCAATTGTGTTCCTTCACACCTCAAAGGAAACAAAATTTCCACTCTATATGTCAACCCATGCATGACTATTATAGCAATGTAATAAAATATGCAAGAGCTGACCTATGACAGCTTTTATGGATTTCCCCCATCTTGTCATTTCCAACTCCTCTATCCCTGAAGCGCTATACACAGTCTTCAACAAATGAAGAATGGCTGCAGGATTTGGGTATGGCCAGTCTACAGAAAATAATAATTAGGGGTGACATGATAGCAGTATTCCAGTATTTGAGGGGCTGCCACAAAGAGGAAGAGGTCAGTTTATTCTCCAAAGCACCTGAAGGCAGGACAGGAAGCAAAGGATGGAAACTAATCAAGGAAAGAAGCAACCTGGAATTAAGGAGAAACTGCCTAACAGTGAGGACAATTAACCGGTGGAACAGAAATAGCTATCTGGAGAATTCTGGGAGTTGAAGTCCACAAGTCTTAAAGTTGCCAAGTTTGAAGACCTCTGGATTAAAGAACTGCAGTTTAAACTGCAAAGCCTTTAAAGTATTTTCCACTGATATAGTTTAAAAGCTTTGCAGTGACTCTGCCGCATGCAGAGTCCAGCCCAAGTTCTTTTTTAAAAAAAAATTCTGTTTCTTCAGGAATAACAACTTCTTTGGAATGAGTTAATAAAAGAGTTCTCTGGAGCCCCGTTTGCAAACTAGCAGATATCCAGAATGTAACAGCCCCAAATGAATTTTGATGTCAATGTCAAGAGGAGACCACAAAGTTGATATGAAAACAGAGGGTACCTAGATCAACATATTTTGTTGTTTTTAAAGGGAGGAAGGGAGGGAAGGGAGGAGAGATGTAAAGGAAGGAGAGATGGGAGGGAGGGGAGAGAAGGAAGGAAGGAAGGAAGGAAGGAAGGAAGGAAGGAAGGAAGGAAGGAAGGAAGGAAGGAAGGAAGGAAGGAAGGAAGGAAGGAAGGAAGGAGAGATGTAAAGGAAGAAAAGAGGGAGGGTGGGAGAGATGGAAGGGAAGGAGGAAGGAAGGGAAAAGAGAAGGGAGGGGGAGGGGGAGGGTGGGAGGGAAGGAAGGAAGGAAGGAAAGGAGAAGGGAGGGAACGAGGGAAGAAGGAAGGAGGCTAAGGGAAGAAAGGAAAGGGAGGGAGGGGAGGGAGTGGAAAGAAGGAAGAAAAGAAAGAAAAAAGAGAGGGAGGGAAGAAAAAGAGAAAGGGAGGAGAAGGAAAGGGAGAGGGAGGGGAAAGAATGAAGGAGGGAGGGAGGAAAGGAAAAGGGGAAGGAAAAGGGGAAGGAAGGAAGGCTAAATTATTTTTTCTGTGATATTCAATTTGAATGAGAAACTATAAGTAAAAATATGGAAAACTAACTGATAGGGTCCAAGGAATCCCCAAGATACTTGTGGTATATTTTCCATTCATAGCTACTATTTCAAATTCCTAGTAAAATCTTAAACCCCAATTCCATGTACCGATCCGTGGCCTACTTGTAGGGAGAAGAATAAACAGCTGGCTTTTTAATAAACTAAACAAGGAGAGGGCTAGTTATCAAGGAAAAATTCATGCACATATAAATTCATTCTGGATAAGGGCAACATTTTTATTGAGAAAAGTATTTGTCAACCATGGCAACTTTGATGGCTTGGACTTCAATCCCGAGAATTTCCCAGCCAGCATGTTTTTAAAAGGCTGAAAAACACTGTTCTAGATTTAAAATAAAAACACTGTGTGAGGACTATGTAGGTCAGTTGGGAAGACAAGGAGATACATAGCAAAGGACCTAGAAGTATTTTCTACTCATTTTCAAGCTGGATCATTCCAAAGAGTAACCAAGTTGTTACTACTACACAACACACTCTAAAGATTTAGCGTAGGGGTCCCCAAACTTGGCAACTTTAAGACTTGTGGATGGGTAATTGCTGGCTGGCTGGAGAATTCTGGGTGTTGAAGCCCACAAGTCTTAGAGGTGCTAAGTTTGGAGACCGCTGGTTTAGCATTTTTTGAACATTCTGATGTGAGAGTTAGCTGGATCTATTTGTGGAAGGCGCCAAGCTAGAAAACAGGAGACTGTGATTCTAATCCTGCTTTAGGCATGAAAACCAGCTGGATGACTTTGGGCCAGTCCCAATCTCAGCCAAACCCACCTCACAGGGTTGTTACGGTGAAAAACAGAAGGAAGGAAGGAGTATTAGGTATGCTCGCCACATTGAGTTATTTGCAGAAATAATAAAGGTAAGATTTAAATAAATATAAAGATGAAGAGCTCCAGCAAGCAAGCCAAGCGTTTTTCGAGACAAACCAAGGATCCAGCTGCCCCTTCAGCAAACTTTCCTGGGGAGTCCTTGGTCCTCTGAGTTTGGTTGTTTTCTTGCAGATGTTTCATTACCCAACTAGGTAACATTAACAGTATGAAGGATGCACACACTGATGATATTACCTAGCTGGGTAATGAAACATTTGCAGAAAAATAACCAAGCTCAGATAGCATCAATCATCTTTGTCATTCTCATCCTCCTCTCTGTACCTCCACTTCCTTCTAGCACTGATGATGTTACCTAGTTGGATAATGAAACATCTGCAAGAAAACAATCAAGCTCAGAGACCACCAAGGACCCCACAATCCCCCTCCTCTTCTCTACAAACCCACCTCCTTACAGCACTGATCATGTTACCTCATTGGGTAACGAAATGTCTGCAAGAAAACAACCAAGCTCAGAGAGCACCAAGGACCCCATAGTCCTCTTCTCCTTCTCCTCCCCTTCCCTCCCCTTCCCCTCCTCCTCCTCTTCTCTACAAACTCCACTTCCTTCTAGCACTGATCATGTTACTTAGTTAGGTAATGAAACGTCTGCAAGAAAACAGCCAAACTCAGGGAGCACCAAGGACCTCTTAGTTCAATCCTGGGCTACAGAGATTCTCTTCCAAAGGTTTAAGGTAATCTTTTGTCCATGAACACAGAACTCACGTTTGGTCATTATTTCTACTTAAACCCACATATATCAGGCCTAGTTTAGTTGGTGGGGCCTTTAAACACATTTCCTGAAATTACTGTACTTACAGTATACCAGTTTTGCCCTACGACCAGAAATATACTGAATTCCACAAGTGATGAGCTCCAGGTTTGCATAAATTGCATGCAGTAATCTTTAATTTAAGGCCGTTGCTTGACTATCGGTTTACTGTAAAGTAGGGATATCCAAGCTTGGCAACTTTGGAGACCCGTGGACTTCAATTCCCAGAATTCCCCAGCCAGCCAGCAAATTACCCATGCTGGCTAGGGAATTATGGGAGTTGAAGTCCACACATCTCCAAAGTTGCCAAGCTTGGATGGACACCCCTGCTCTAAAGGATAATTCTCAGAGTTATTACATGTTAGAGGAGTGAAACTTTTTTTTTTTTTTGGCTCATCCCCCTCCGCCTTGTTTCTTTATATCTCCCGGTTTCTCGCTTCCCCTCAACTACGGAGCAAGAAATAATCAAGGGATTGTGCAAACGTGCATCCTTCGGGAGCAAGCAAGATTTCCTAGAACCAGGCTTGAAATGATGGCTCCGCTCTCTGAAGTTTGAACATGTAGCTAACTGCCGAATGGCCCTTCTACCTGCACAGGGAGGGGGGGGAGGAGAAGAAAAGTGGGGGATACCAACTGCAAAAGGGAGCATTTCTCTGTTGGCTGCTAAAGCAGGGGTCTCCAACCTTGGCAACTTTAAGCCTGGAGGACTTCAACTCCCAGAACTCCCCAGCCAGCTTTGCTGGCTGGGGAGTTCTGGGAGTTGAAGTCCTCCAGGCTTAAAGTTGCCAAGGTTGAAGACCCCTGTGCTAAAGCACACTCCTAAGGGGAGGAAGAGGCTGGAAGAGGGTGAATGCGGAAGAGAGGGATGGGGGAAGCAAGAACAGCAGAGCAGAAGAAGAGGTGGAGCAGGATGAGGGATGTTTGTAAGAACGGGAAGTCCCCCAGGGACACCTCTTGGTAGATGGAGGAAGATAAGGAGGCCAGGATGGATGGGGAAAAGAGGAGAAAAACTGGAAGTCGAAGCAGAAACAAACCATTGATGGAGCTCTGCAAAAGGAGGGGGAGGGAGGGAGGGAGGGAGGGAGGGAGGGAGGGAGGGAGGAAGGAAGGAAGGAAGGAAGGAAGGAAGGAAGGGAGGAAGGAAAAGAGAAAAATAGGATGGAGGGAGGAGGGAGGGAGGATAGGAAGGATGGAAGGAAGGAAAGAAGGAAAAGAGAAAAATGGGATGGAGGGAGGAGAGGGAGGGAGGATAGGAAGGAAGGAAGGAAGGAAGGAAGGAAGGAAGGAAGGAAGGAAGGAAAAGAGAAAAATAGGATGGTGGGAGGAGAGGGAGGGAGGATAGGAAGGAAGGAAGGATGGAAGGAAGAAAAGAAGGAAAAGAGAAAAATGGGATGGAGGGAGGAGAGGGAGGGAGGATAGGAAGGAAGGAAGGAAGGAAGGAAGGAAGGAAGGAAGGAAGGAAGGAAGGAAAAGAGAAAAATGGGATGGTGGGAGGAGAGGGAGGGAGGATAGGAAGGAAGGAAGGAAGGAAGGAAGGAAGGAAGGAAGGAAGGAAGGAAGGAAGGAAGGAAGGAAGGAAGGAAAATGAAATGTATAGGTTCTCCTGCTTGAGTAAGAGAGCTCATTCATTCTATTCTAAAAGAGAAAGATGGGATGCAGGGAGGAGAGGAGACAGAGATGGGAAGAAGGAGAGGGAGGGAGGATGGGAGGGTAAAAGTGGGGAAGGAAGGAGGGAGGGAGGGAGGATGGAAGAGGGAAAGAAAGGAGGGAGGAGGGAGGGAGGGACCGAGGGAGGGAGGAGAGAAAGGAGGGAGGATGCAAAGAAAGATGAAAGGGAGGAAAGAAGGATGGAAAAGAGGACGGGAGTGGGGAAAGAAGGAGGGAGGATGTGGGGAAGTGGGGAAGGAAAGGAGGAGGAGGAGGGAGGGAGGGAGGGAGGAGAGAGAAAGGAGGGAGGATGCAAAGGAAGATGAAAGGGAGGAAAGAAGGGAGGATGGAAAAGAGGACGGGAGTGGGGAAGGAAGGAGGGAGGATGTGGGGAAGTGGGGAAGGAAAGGAGGAGGGGGAGGGAGGAGAGAAAGGAGGGAGGATGCAAAGGAAGATGAAAGGGAGGAAAGAAGGGAGAATGGAAAAGAGGATGGAAGTGGGGAAGGAAGGAGGGAGGATGTGGGGAAGGAAAGGGGAGGGAGCGAGGGAGGGAGGAGAGAAAGGAGGGAGGATGCAAAGGAAGATGAAAGGAAGGAAAGAAGGAGGGAAGTGGGGAAGGAAGGAAGGGATTTCCTGGGAAAGAAACAGAAATCTCCCCAAAAGGAAGCGGCCGCAGCGGCGAAAGCGGCGCGGACGGAGAGCGACCCCCGCGCGGGGAGGCTGCGGGTGGGCCGTCCAGGGCTGGGCCGGGGCCGGTGCGACGGAGCCGGGCGCGCCGCAGCCTCCCCACCCCCCCTCCGCTCCCTTTACTCACACGTAAGCGTGGTAGATGAACGCCCAGCCGCGGGGCCTTTCCAGCACGTTGTAGAGGAAATTCTGGAGCTTGCGGTAGAAAGCGTTCCTCTTGGGCGGCTTCCCGCTGACGGCCGAGCGGGGCTTGCTGAGGATGGAGCCGCGTTTGCCGCCGCCGCCGCCGTCCCCGCCGCCGCCGCCGCCCTCGGAGCCGGCGATCAGCAGGGCCCCGTCGCGGGAGGACTCGGGGGCGCCGGGGTCCAGCCCCACGAAGCCCACCTTCTTCTCGCCCGAGGTGCCCGGATACACGCCCCCGTTGCGCGACTTCTGCACCATCCTGCGGCGGCGGCGGCGGCGGCGGCAGCGCGCGGGCCGGTGCCGGGCTCAGAGCGGCCGCGAGCCGGGCAGCCGCGCCGGGCAGAGAGCGAGCTGCCCGGGACCCGAGCGGGGAGGCAGCAGCGGCATGGCAGCAGCACAGCCCAGCCGGGCACTGCGGCGACCGCTGGGTGGCTTTGGCCAAAAGCAACAGCAGCAGCAGCAGCAGCAGCAGCGCGGAGGAGGCAAATCTGTCCGGCCTCCTCGCCGCTTGCTTTGCGCAGCTCCTCCCGGGAGCCCCCCCGCCGTTTAACCCTTCCCGCGCCGCTCGCTGAAGGTGTGGCGGAGGGGGGGGCGGGAGAGGGAAACGACGCCTGATCGGAGGTGGGGCTAAGAGATCATCAGAGTTGGAAGGGACCTTGTAGGTCATCTAGTCCAACCCTCCCCCCCAAAAATGGGAGACCCTACACCATTTCTGACAAATGCCAATCTAATCTCTTCCTGAAAGTCTCAAGTGGCTGCAGGGGACCGACACCCCACCTCTACCCCCCACACCCACTCCCGGGCACACGCTACTAATTGGCAAAGATTTGGAGTGTGTGTGTGGGAGGGTGGGATTGTTGGGTTTTTTGTGGCGCTTTTTTTTGGGGGCGCTTGATTCGGCGTCTCTGGACATGTGCAGAGCGCCCGACTTTGGCACGAGAAGAAAAGAAGCACGTCCTCCTCCTCCGCGGAGGCCGAGATCTAGTCTTCTGCATCTTTGGGGCGGCAGTTGGGATCCGATATCATGGCAAAATCGATTTGCGCAGGATTGCAGAATTGCGATTAAAATCGTGGGAGAGAGAGAGAGAGAGAGAGAGAGATGGATTGGATGGATAGGTGGATGTATAATGGAGAGAAAGGAGGGAGGCAGAGAGGGAGGGAGAGAGGAAGAAAAGAAGAAGAATGGAGGAGGAGGAGGAGGAGGAAGAAGAAGAAGAAGAAGAAGAAGAAGAAGAAGAAGAAGAAGAAGAAGAAGAAGAAGAAGGAGGAGGAGGAGGAGGGGGGAGGAGGGGGAGGGGGAGGAGGAAGAGGAAGGAGGAGGAGACGAGGAGGAAGGGGGAGGAGGAGAGAAAGAGATGGAAGAATGCATAGATGAATGGATTGGTAAATGGATGGATGAACGGTAGATAGATAGATAGATAGATAGATAGATAGATAGATAGATAGATAGATAGATAGATAGATAGATAGATAGATAGATAGATAGATAGATAGATAGATAGATAGATAGATATGGAAGGATACCTAGATGGGTGAATTGGTAAACGGGTGGATCGATGGGTGGATGGATGATGGATGACAGACTGACAGTCAGATACAGGGCAATTATTGATCTTGGACCTTGTTTTGTTTTGTTTTACGGAAAAAGCCTAAACCTGGTTCATGTAAATCCCACTTTGGATTTGGCGTGTGTGGCGAGCGAGCCCCACTTTTGTAGTTAAGGGGAGGGGGCCGGGAAGGGCGTCTCATGCGACACGTGAATCCAAACCGAGGGTTAATCCGGTAACTAGGTGACGCGCGATTCTCCCCAAAGCGAAGGTGCGGTTGGGTTGCAGATGGTCTGCCAATGGGAAGCTTTCAACGGAATGAAAGGAGGGTGGGTGGGTGGCAGAATCAGGATCCCCATGAATCAGGCGGAGGAGGAGGGCTAACAAGAGACGCTCACAACCACACGTGCGTCGCGGAAGCAGGAGGTGGTGGTGGCTGGTTGGCTCCGGAGAGAATTTGCCAACTGGCAGAAATTTGGGCGGGGAGGGGGGTGTCTGGCTTGATTGAGGGTTTCCCAAACCTGGTTTCCAGGTGGGCGGACTTCAACTCCCAGAAATCCAACAGCCGGCAGGCCCTCTGCGGAGAATTCTGGGAGTGGAAGTCCACCTACCTGGAAATGCCCGAAGCTGGGGAAACGGTGGCCAATGGAAACCCAGCCAAGCAATTACGCTTAAAACATTTCCTGCCTCGGATATGGAAAAGCGAGATGAAGGAGAGGTTTCAAGAGGAAGGCTTGGGGAAGTCGTAGTCCTCGTGGTTCCTATATTAGAATAATTTTAGGGCAAGACTTGGGTTAGTTTTGTAGGACTGGCAAATTCATGCACCCCAGTGCCTAAATGGGTCGGCGTATCTATCGTCTTTTTGTCTATCCAGAGACAGGTAGGTAGACAATGGTAGGTAGACAGAGATAGAGACAAGGATGGGTGGACAGATAGAACAGACACAGTAGGATAGATGATGTAGAATAGAATAGAATTCTTTATTGGCCAAATGTGATTGGACACACAAGGGAATTTGTCTTGGTGCAAATGCTCTCAGTGTTCATAAAAGAAAAGAGACATTCGTCAAGAATCATAAGGTCCAACACTTAATAATCGTCATAGGGTACAATAAGCAATCAAAACATACTAGGAAACGGTCAATATAAATCGTAAGGATACAAGCGACAAAGTTACAGTCATACAGTCACAAGTGGGAGGGGATGG
Organism: Notechis scutatus; assembly: GCF_049901735.1. Lineage (NCBI taxonomy): Eukaryota > Metazoa > Chordata > Lepidosauria > Squamata > Elapidae > Notechis > Notechis scutatus. The sequence goes on along the minus strand of NC_142011.1, from coordinate 8,167,373 downwards.
GTGATAAGCAGTGATGAGAAGATTAATAGTAATAGTAGTGCAGACTTTGTAAATAGTTGGACAGTGTTGAGGGAATTATTTGTTTAGCAGAGTGATGACATTCTGGGGAAAAACTGTCCTTGTGTCTAGTTGTTCAGGTGTACAGTGTTCTATAGCGTCGTTTTGAGGGTAGGAATTGAAACAGTTTATGTCCAGGATGTGAGGGGTCTGTAGATATTTTCACAGCCCTTTTTTTGACTCGTGCAGTATACAGGTCCTCCGTGGAAGGCAGGTTGGTAGTAATTGTTTTTTCTGCAGTCCGAATTACTCTCTGAAGTCTGTGTCTGTCCTGTTGGGTTGCAGAACCAAACCGGACAGTGATAGAGGTGCAGATGACAGATTCAATAATTCCTCTGTGGAACTGTATCAGCAGCTCCTTGGGCATTTTGAGCTTTTCGCAGAAAGACCATTCTTTGTTGTGCTTTTTAATGAAATTTTTGATGTTAGGTGTCCATTTTAGGGCTTGTGATATGATAGAACCTAGAAATTTGAAGGTCTCTACTGTTGATACTGTGTTGATATAGATAGATGGACAAGCAAAAAAGGTAAATGGAAAACGGAAAAGAAAGAATAAAGAAAGAAGTAGCTTTCAATCTTCTGTACCATAGTTATATACATACAATTATAATAAACTTATCTCTTTCTCTATGGCAAGGGTCTTCAAACTTGGCAAGTTTATGACTTGTGGAGAGGAATTCTGGGAGTTGAAGTCCACAAGTCTTAAAGCTGACAAGTTTGAAGACCCCTGCTCTATGGTTACAACATAAATCTTTTCTTTCTACAATTTAGTCTGATCATCAAAAATATAAATCGTAAGTTCATTTTTGGTGGGGTGATTCATGCAAAATGTCTACAAAGTTTTGCCAGTCAGCAATAAATGGAGATATTGTTGGCGCCTGAAGACTCTGAAAGAGCAAGAAATCATTTTTTATGTTTTCATCCTTATCTTGAGATTTTTCCCTCATTGCATATGTGGATTCTCTTCATTGTCTTGATTTAAACCCAAGCCAGTGGGTTTAAATCTATTATTATCCATTCAGGATCATCCTGAAAAATTGCTTCCTCTGTAGCTTTGAGAAATATTTGATTTCATATATGACTTTATTATTCGTATATAAATAACATTTTTTAAAAGAGATCATTTCTAGTTTTTATGTATCACATCCCAGGAGCATCAAATGGTATTCTAAAAGCTCAGTTATCAATTTTAGTTCCAAAACTGTCAGTGTTTGAATTTAGATTTGAAACTTCCACATAAACGCTGATATGCAAGCTGCAAGTTTTTCCTAATTTAACTGCTATTGAATTTTTTTATTTTATTTCGGATTTGTTTATCTTGCCTTTATTATTTTCATGAGTAACTCAAGCAATAACTGAAGCAATGAACCTACCTAATGCTCCTTCCTCCTCCTCTATTCCCCAAAACACCAATCTTGGTGAGGTGGGTTGGCCTGAGAGTGAGTGACTGGCCCAAAGTCCTCTAGTCGGCTTTCACGGACCTAAGGATCAATAGTCATATAGATTCAATCCCAAAACACCTGGAGCACCACTGGAACACCGTCAGCATTGACGAAATCCCCATCAGTCAATTGCAAAAGGCAGCATGACTTGGAACAGCTGACATCCTGCAACTATATCTTTTAACATCCCCCCAAGCAACATCTGAATAAAAATGCCAAGTCCAGTTTAAACATCTGGCTGGTTGTGGCACCAACCACAATAACGGTGTTACCTAGTTGGGTCTTGAAACATCCACAAACAAACCACCCAGCTCAGAAAGAATCAGAATTAGAATAGAGCTGGAAGGGGCCTTGGAGGTCTTCTAGTCCAACCCCCCCCTCCACCACCCCCCTCCCGCTCAAGCAGGAGACCCTACACCATTTCAGAAAGATGGCTGTCCAGTCTCTTCTTAAAAACTTCCAGTGATGAAGCACCCACAACTTCTGAAGGCAACCTCTGTTCCATGGGTGGATTGTTCTCACTGTCAGAAAGCTTCTCCTCAATTCCATGTTGCTTCTCTCGTTGATTAATTTCCATCCATTGTTTCTTGTTCTGCCCTTCCGGTGCTTTGGAAAATAAATTGACCCAAGGACCCCACAGTTCATCCCTGAACTGTAGATATTCTCTTCTCTTGAGGCCCAGAGGTTGTTCTCTGTGATTGTCTGGTGTGGGAGAGGGTTAGAAAAAAAAAACCCCACTTTGAACACAGCAGAAGAGAAATGCAGATTGAAGCAATGCTTAGCAATGCCCCAGACAGAGCGCTGGGAATTGCTAGGAAGTACAAGGCGCCATGAAACCTTCTCGGTTGCCAAATGGGCAAGTGAAAACAACCTCTCTCTTCCCACTTGGAGTGGCTTTGGCCAGCTAGGAAGGTGCAGAGTGAAACAGCAATTTATGCCTTTAGAACTGGAATTCATTGCCACGTGTTCTCTTCCTCAGTCAGAGCTGTAGGAACAAGATTAAAAGGAAGAAACGCTTTTAACTTTTTTCCTAATTAAAACACACACAACAGAGAGAGACTTGGGTGGTTTCAGCAGATGTGGCACCCAGATTTTCTGTTTTAACTCGTTTTAAAGCCAGAAGGAATATAGGCAGGTTGTCCTCGGCTTACGACCGCAGTTGGAACCAGAATTTTCTTTGCTATAAGCAAGGCAGTTGCTTTGAGTCACACCCAATGTTATGACCTTTTTTGTGTGTGCTAATTTTTAAGCAAATTGCTGCAGTCTTTAAGTGAATCACATGATTATTAAGTGAATCCGGCTTCCCACATTGACTTTGCTTGTTGGAAGACGGCTGGGATGGTCACAAAATGACAATCACGTGATCCCAGGATGCCGGCAATTGTCATAAATGCCAAGCAACCAAATTTGAATCCTCTGATTGTGGGGATGCTGCATTGGCCATAAGTGTGAGGATCGATCATAAGTCACTTTGTTCACGCTATTATTGAACTTTGAAGGGTCAATAAATGGGTGCTGTAAATTGAGGACCGCCTATGTATGGATGCTGAGTTTAGGCGTACTAGCGCATGGAGTTTAAGCAGGAAGTGCGAGTGGATAAGTTGATTTGAAATAGAAATGAAATCTCAGAGAAAAATTGCATTGTATTATTTATTTAGCGTAGGGCATTTCCTACATGGATTCAGAGGTGGTGTTCAGCAGGTTCTGACCAGTTCTGGAGAACCGGTAGCGGAAATTTTGAGTAGTTTGAAATCCCACCTCTGACTGGCCCTGCCCCACTCTATTGTCTGCCTCCCATTGAGTCCCAGCTGATCAGTTGAGTCTTCTTTGGTTGCCCTGCACAGGAGAACGGAGCTGGAAAGCAGGTTAGTGGGGTGCGGTGGGGTATGGAGATTTTGCAGTATCCTTCCTCTGCCACGCCCACCAAGCCACACCCACAGAACTGGTAGTAAAAAAAATTGAATTCCACCACTGCATGGATTATTAGAAATATAAATCACATTGTAAGGAAATAGCCTGTGTTTTGAGCACAACCAAAATAAAAGCAAAACTCTATGGTACTTTCTGATTATTGCTTTGGTGCTCTGGGTTTTGCTTCCTCATTAAATCCTGGTGATCTTTATTCACCTGGAGTGCTCCTAGAACTCCCCCCCTTTCTTTTTCCTTCCCCAGAGTTATGCTGCTAATTTTCCAGAAATATTCAAAGAATAAACCGCTTAAGTGCTTAAACTTAAGGAAAGAGGCTGAGACCTTGGAAAGGGTGCAGCGAAGAGCATAAAAGATGACCAGGGCTGGAGGCTAAATTGTATGATGAACAGCTAAAGCAGAGGTCTGCAAACTTGGCAACTTTAAGACTTGTGGATTCAACTCCCAGAATTGTTCAGCCAGCTGGTTGAGGAATTCTGGGAGTTGAAGTCCATGAGTCTTAAAGTTGCCACATTTGGAGACCCCTGAGCTAAAGGAACTAGTGATCAATAAAAGATAATATTTGTAGCTCAGGGTTGAAACGAGGGGTCCATGGTGCTCTCTGAGCTTGGTTGTTTTCTTGCAAACATTTCATTACCAAACTAGGTAACGTCATCTGTGCTAGGAAGGAGTGGGATTTACTCTTGATTTATATTCTAGTGGCTTGTCTTGTCAGCGTTAGTGGGAGTAGTCTTACGAGGTTCTTTGGTTGGACTATTTATTGTTAGAAGTTTGGCAGGTCCTTGATTGAGGTATTGTTTACTTCTTGGTTGTTGCTCTGATATTAATCTTGGAGTTATTCTATGCTAATCAATCAAGAAGTAAACAAAACCCCAGTCAAGGAACTGCCAAACATGCTAACAGTAAACAGCCCAACCAAAGAACCTCTGAGACCACACCCGCCAACACTGAGAGGGCAAGCCTCTAGAACAGTGATCCCCAACCTTTTTGATGCCGCGGCCCGGTACCGGCATCAGCTGGGCGCCGCCATCTTTTTTTGATGAAAAAGTGCTTCCGGTGACCTCACCGGAAGCACGTTTTCATCAAAAAAAGATGGCGGCGCCAACGCTTCCGGTGAGCTTTTCCGGGTAGAAATGACTTTCTACCCAGAAAAGCTCACGAGCGATGCCGCCATCTTTTTGATGAAAACGTGCTTCCGGTGAGCTTTCTACCCGAAAAGCTCACCGGAAGCACTTTTTCATGAAAAAAAGATGGCGGCGCCCAGCAAGCCAGCGGCCCGGTAAGAGTTGTTCCGCGGACCGGTACTGGTCCGCGGACCGGTGGTTGGGGACCCCTGCTCTAGAATATCAATTGAGAGCAAATCACGCTTCCTACTAGCACTGATGATGTTACCTAGTTTGGTAATGAAACGCCTGCAAGAAAACAACCTGTTTATGCAGTTGGACTAGAAGAAAATTCCTCCCTGGCTACTTAGACTCAAAATTTGTAGAGTTGTAATTGCAGGAATGTTCCAATCTCAGATGGCAAACCTCAGATAAAGAATGTTTCCAAGCAAATACAACTCAAGCAAACAAAGTCACTAATCTATGGATAAAGGAGGATTAGGGAGGGGAAGTAAACATATGTTAGACTTTAACTAGAGATAATTAATTGTATTGATTACTGTACTAAACAGCAACGAAAGTTAAGCAGTAACCAAAGTTAACCAGTGATGGAGGATAACTAAAAATGTATATAAATACAAGACTATACTCCAATAAAGATCATCATGATTCAGTTGTTCATGATCAAACAACTCGACTGCCTCGTCATTACAACAAAAATTAAGACTGAGACAGAGTTTGGCCTCTGGCCCTCTCACCCACCTTGGCAAGGAGGATTAAACCTGTCGGTTTTTAATTCCTCCATAGACCTCTACACTACAGAACCCTCTCACTTGGGGCAACTCTAGGATAAGAAAATCTAAGGTTATCTAAAATAATCTTATGAAGGCAGGGAATATAACAGGTACTGTTTAGAGCAGGAATCTCTCTGTCCAGGGCCCATTAATCATAGAGGTTTTCCACCTGGCTCTATAATTATAAACATTATGGCTATCCAATCTCAGGGGAATATTCTTTTGCATTCCTTTGCAGATAGTAGCTATTAAATGTTCTGTCTTTTTTTTTTAGCCCTTTTTCAGCTCAGAGGTGGGTATTCAGCAGGTTCTGATCATTTCTGGAGAACCAGTAGCAGAAATTTTGAGTAGTTTGGAGAACCGGCCAATACCACCTCTGACTGGCCCTGCCCCCATCTATTCTATTTATTTATTTTATTTGGTTTGTCAATAAGACAAAGAAGAAGGAGGAGGAGGAGGAGGAGGAGGAGGAGGAGGAGGAGGAGGAGGAGGAGGAGGAGGTATTCTCTGCCTCCCATTGAGTCCCAGCTGATCGGCTGGGTCTTCTTTGGTTGCCCTGCACAGGAGAACAGAGCTGGAAAGCAGGTTAGTGGGGTGGGGAGGGAATGGGGATTTTGCAGTATCCTTCCCCTGCCATGCCCACCAAACCATGCCACACCCACCAAGCCACACCCACCAAGCCACGCCTACAGAACTGGTAGAAAAAAAAAATTTTGAATCCCACCACTGCTTCGGCTGATTGTGGGTCTGTCTATATACAGATAGCCCTTGATTTAAAACCATTGGTTTAGTAACATTCAAAGTTATAACAGCACTAATAAAAGTGACTCATGACCATTGTTCTTGTTTGCTATTCTTTGGGGGGGGGGGAAATGCACTTTTTGCCTGAAAAAAATATTTAGGCTACCAATGAAATTATCTTTGCTACTGTACATGTAGTTCTTGGCTTCCAACTGTTCTTTTAGTGACTGAACAGTTGCATAATTACAATGGCACTGAAAAACGTGACGTAGAATCGTTTTTCACATAACCATTGCAGCATCTCCGTGGTCATGTGATCAAAATTCAGGCACTTGACAACTGGCTCGTATTTATGATGGTTGCAGTGTCCCAGGGCCACATGATTCCCCTTTGGTGACTAAGCAAGTTCCATGGGGAAGCCAGATTCACTTAACGACCAGGTTATTACAGTGCAGAAGTGGGGAATGATGGCCCTTGTATGACTTGTGGACTTCAACTCCCAGAATTCCTTCTCTTCGCTTGGCAGAAGAAGGCCTCTTGGCTAAAAATCACTGCTCTTCAAGAAGATGTGGTTTTTTTTTTGTTTCTTCACCTTGTCAATATTATCTGCTTGCCCAAGTAAAAGGATAACGGAGGATCAAATTGTTCCAACTCAGCATGGCTGCAAATAGCTTCTGTGCCTTGAGGTCCAGAGGAATATTTTAAAGTTCCTGCCAATCAGAAGCAGCCCAGAAATGAAACATATGTTCTACTGAGATAGATAGATAGATAGATAGATAGATAGATAGATAGATAGATAGATAGATAGATAGATAGATAGATAGATAGATAGATAGAATGAATGAATGAATGAATGAATGAATGAATGAATGAATGAATGAATGAATTCTTTATTGGCCAAATGTGATTAGACACACAAGGAATTTGTCTTGGTGCAAATGCCCTCAGTGTACATAAAAGAAAAGATACATTCATCAAGAGTCAAGAATCATCAGGTACAACACTTAAAATAGTCATAGGGTACAATAAGAATAGAATTAGAATTAGGAAGAATAGAACAGAACAGAACAGAACAGAATTCTTTATTGGCCAAGTGTGATTGGACACACAAGGAATTTGTCTTGGTGCAAATGCTTTCAGTGTACATAAAAGAAAAGATACATTCGTCAAGAGTCAGGAATCATCAGGTACAACACTTAATGATAGTCGTAGGGTACAAAAGAATAGAATGGAATGGAATAGAATAGAATAAAATTAGAATAGAATAGAATATGGAATGGAATGGAATGGAATGGAATGGAATAGAATAGAATAGAATAGAATAGAATAGAATAGAATAGAATAGAATAGAATAGAATAGAATAGAATAGAATAGAATAGAATAGAATAGAATAGAATTCTTTATTGGCCAGGTGTGATTGGACACACAAGGAATTTGTCTTGGTGCAAATGCTCTCAGTGTACATAAAAGAAAAGATACATTCGTCAAGAGTCAAAATCATCAGGTACAACGCTTAATGATAGTCATAGGGTATAATAAGCAATCAAATCATATAAGGAAACAGTCAATAAAAATTGTTAGGATACAAGTGACAAAGGTACAGTCATACAGTCACAAGTGGGAGAAGATGGGTGATAGGAATCATGAAAAGATTAATAGTAATAGTAATGCAGACTTAGTAAATAGTTTGACAGTGTTGAGGGAATTATTTGTTTAGCAGAGTGATGGCATTCAGGAAAAAACTGTCATGTCTAGGTAACCTTGTTTCAGTTCAGAAAACGGTTTGGTGAATTGGAACATGATTTGGGGGTTAGGCCACAATGCACCTTTCCAATTCTATGTGGACTGAACTGTAGATATCTACCCAGGTATGTTCATTAGAAAAGCAGGCATTCTTATATGGCAATTGGGTGCATTAAATGGAATAGACATGTGGAAGGTTAAAACCCTCCCCTCTCCTAGAAAAAGGAAATATTTTAGGAAATATTAAAAGGGCAGAATATTTCCCCTAAAAGAGAAGTAGAAACTCAGAGAGGCAGAAACTCACCCCTCCTCACACACACCTTTGCTAGTGGACTATTAAGGCCTGGGCCAGTCTATTCTACATAACAAAGATCTACCTCCTTCAGGCAGAGCCATTGAATCTCCCTTCATTGCACCACCCAGCAAGATTAAAACAAACTTAGCACACAAACAACCTACAAGGCTAGCTATGACCTCTGACAGCAACCAATCAGGATACTCTTCCTATGACCCAGGAAGTTCAAAGCCAGAGAGGGTATAAAACCCAGGGACTCTCAGCACTGCGTTCCCTTTTTTCTTCGCCCAAGATCTCCAAGCCATGGGATCCTGTTCATCAATAAGCCTTCTTTACAAGCAACTTCCATGAACCCAGCGTCTTTTCCCCCCACTTGGAACTGAACCTAGAAGGATATTTTTTCCAACAGACGTTCGGCATCAAAACATATGAAGAACGGTTGCAGGAACTGGGCTTGGCTAGTCTAGTGAAGAAAAGGACCAGGGGAGACAGGATAACAGTCTTCCAATATTTGAGGGGCTGCCACAGAGAGGAAGGGGTCAAGCTCTTTTCCAAAGCACCTGTAGGCCAGACAAGGAATAATGGATGGAAACTGAACAAGGAGAGATTCAACCTGGAAATGAGGAGAAACGTTCTGACAGTGAGAACAATCAACCCATGGAACAGAAGCTGCCTTCAGTAGTTGTGGGAGCTTCATCACTGGAGGCTTTCAAGAAGAGACTGGACTGCCCTCTGTCAGCAATGGTGTAGGGTCTCCCGCTTGGGCAGGGGGTTGGACTAGGTGACCTACAAGGTCCCTTCCAAGTCTGGTTATCTGTTATCTGAGTTGGGTTTGGCTCGTCTAGAGAAAAGAAGGAGTGGGGGGACGATAGCAGTCTTCCGGTATTGGATGGGCTGCGACAAAGAAGAGAGGCTCTAAGTTATTCTCCAAAGCAGCAGGATAGAGACTAATTGGGGAGAGGAGCAACCTGGAATTGAGGAGAAACTTCCGAACAGTGAAGACAATTAACCGGTGGAACGGCTTCCTTCCAAAAGTTGTGAATAGTCGTCCCCACATCGGAAATTTTTAAGGAGAGACTGGACAACCATTTGTCTGAAATGGTATAAGATCTCCTGCTTGAGCAGGGGGCTAGACTAGAAGACCTCCAGGGTTCCCTCCAGCTGTGTTCAAATTCACTGTGCAGAATTCACCAGACTTGGGGCAGTAAAATTCCCTTTCATAACCACAAGATGGAGCCATTGAGTTACAATCAACAACTAGAAAGCACCGAAAGTCTCTCTCTCTCCCTCCCCTCCCTCCCCTCCTCTCTCTCCCCCTCCCTCCCTCCCTCCCTCCCCTCCTCTCTCTTTTTTCAACTGCCGGTCCTCCCTCCCTCTCTCTCTCCCTCCCCTCTCCCTCCCTCTCTCTCTCTCCCTCCCCTTTCCCTCCCTCTCTCTCCCCCCTCCCTCCCTCCCCTCCTCTCTTTCCCCGCTCTCTCTCCTCCCTCTCCCTTCCTCTCTCTCTCCCTCCCTCTCTCTCTCCGTCCTTCTCCTGCTCTCTCTCCCCCTCCCTCCCTCTCTCTCCCCTCTCCCTTCCTCCCTCCCTCCCCTCCTCTCTTTTTTCAACTGCTGTTCCTCCCTCCCTCTCTCTCTCCCTCCCCTCTCTCTCCGTCCTTCTCCCGCTCTCTCTCCCCCTCCTTCCCTCCCTCCCTCCCTCTCCTTCCCCCATTCTCTCTCCTCCCTCTCCCTTCCTCTTTCTCTCCCTCCCCTCTCTCTCCTTCCTTCCCTCCCTCCCTCCCTCACCTCCTCTCTCTCCCTCTCTCTCCATTCCTCCCTCCCTCTCTCTCTCCCTCCTTCCCCAGCTCTCTCTCCCTCTCCTTCCCTCCCTCCCTCCCCTCCTCTCCCCTCTCTCCATTCTTCCCTCCCTCCCTCTCTCTCTCTCTCTGTCTCACACACACACACACTAAATTAACCGATTTTGGGAGTCAGTGCGATGCATTAAGCTGCACATCAACCTCATGTGCAGAGTGAACACAACACACAGATGCAAAAGAAGGCAAGATTCCCATGATTGAAGAACCATGAAATTCCCACGGTGGAGGAATGGATGGTGGAAAACATCAGAATTTGCAGAAATGGCCAAATTGGTCAGAGAAAAGAAACAACAAAACTTGTTGTTGCAGTGATCCCGGGGTCATGCAATCCCCTTTTGTGTCTTTCTTCCAATGAGCGAAGTCAATGGGGAAGATTCACTTAACACAGATTGGCTTAACGACCGTGTTGCCAGCTTAGCAACAGCCGCGATTCACTTAACAACAGTGGCAAGAAAGGTCATAAAATAGGGGCAAAGCTCCCTTAACAACTGTCTTGCTTAGCAACAGAAATTTTGTTGTGGTCCTACGTTGAGGACTATTCGTATGCTCAAATTTATTTATTTTTTTATATAAAGTTTTTATTTTTTATAACAAACATACAAACGAAACATAAAAAACGTAAAACCATCTTTCAATTATATACATACAGTGTGTCAGTTGGTTACAATCTTTTGTGCTATCCTTTTTTTTACCATTGTATAAATTCTCACCTTATCAATCTAACATGTGCTTATGTAATATCAATTATTAATCATTCATTTGACTAAACTATTTTCCACCATTCTATACGAGATATTCTAAATTTCATTATAATTTAATCTTATACATTCATCCAATGGTTATGTATTTTATATTGTATTCTATATCAATCTATTAACTTTTTATTGTAAAGCTTCCTAATCTATTTCTTTACCATGTCTTTTTATCTAACCATTGATAAAATAAATCCCATATCATATAAAATTATTTGTCTTCTTGTTCTCTGATTTCAAATGTCAATTTGCTCATTTCAGCACAGTCCATGATTTTCTTAATAATTTCTTCCTGCATAGGTATTTTTTCATTTTTCCAATTCTTAGCAAATACAATTCTAGCCGCTGTTAAAACATTTACAATCAAATATTTCAATTCTTTACTGTATATTTCCGGTATAATTCCCAATAAAAATATCTCAGGTTAAACATATCTCAGGTTTAAAGTCTATGTGTTGTTTTATCATTTTTTCCAACCATGTGTGGATTTTACAGTCCAGTATCTTTTTGCATCCGGCCATGCTCAGATTTATGACGGTCGCAGTGACCTTCTACAAGCAGAGTCAATGAGGAAGCCAGATTCACTTAACAACCATGTGACTAACCTAACAACTGCAGTGAGTCACTTAACAACCGTGGCAAGGCAGGTCATAAAAGGGGGTAAAATTCACTTCATGAAATGTCTCACTTAGCAACAGAAGTTTTGGGCCCAACTGTGGTTGTAAGTGGACGACTGCTTGTAACCAGTCATTCCCTTTTAAATGTATGGAGCAGTGATGGTGAACTCATGATGCACGTGTCAAATGTGACACACTACTTGTTTTGGGAGAGGACAATGTTCACCAACAACTATCTTTAAAAGTGCATCCTGTTCTCGCATGCATCTTGGGGGGCTGCAGGGGCCATGTGAGAGTAGAGTAGAGTAGAGTAGAGTAGAGTAGAGTAGAGTAGAGTAGAATAGAATAGAATAGAATAGAATAGAATAGAATAGAATAGAATAGAATAGAATAGAATAGAATAGAATAGAATAACAGAGTTGGAAGGGACCTTGGAGGTCTTCTAGTCCAATCCCCTGCTTAGACAGGAAACCCTGTAACATTTCAGACAAATGGTTGTCCAATCTCTTCTTAAAACCTTCCAGTGATGGAGCACCCACAACTTCTGGAGACAAGTCATTTCCACTGATTAATTGTTCTGTCAGGAAATTTCTCCTTAGTTCTAAGTTGCTTCTCTCCTTGATCAGTTTCCACCCATTGCTTCTGTTCCTGCCCTCTTGTGCTTTGGAGAATAGCTTGACTCCTTCTTCTTTGTGGCAGCCCCTTAAATATTGGAACACTGCTGTCATGTCACCCTAGTGCAGTGATGGCTAACCTTTTCAGCTTGGTGTGTCGAAAATCGAGAAAAAGTGTAGCCTTCCTCGGGTCATGTGTCACTTCAAGAAATATAAATAATTTGGTTTATGACGGACTGGGTTGGGGTGATCACACAGGGCTGTGAAACTCGTCTCCCTGGTCTCAGGGCTGCAGGTGCAGGATGTGGGGATCGGAAGGCCACCTTACAGGGCTGTGAACCTCATGGATCTCCTTTCCTCCTGTAGCATTCCTGAGGTAATGAAACTGACAAACCTCAGTTTATGGCGGTTAAAACTGGTTCTCTGCTGCAAAGATCTTGCGGCAGCGGTGACACCACGCCTCCACACAACAAGCAGGGAGCAGGGATTGGAGCAGAGCACAGGCAGCCTCTAAATGTGCAGGTTTTCCCCACACCAACAGGCGTGTCAGTCAAAGTGCCTCGGCGTGTCACGAGTGACACGCGTGTCATAGGTTAGCCATCACTGGACTAGACATACCCACTTCCTGCAACTGTTCTTCGTATGTTTTAGCCTCCAGTCTCCTGATCATCTTGGTTGCTCTTCTCTGCACTTTTTCTAGAGTCTCAACATCTTTTTTACATCGTGGCGACCAAAACTGATGTTCCTTCATGTAACCTACGGACCATTTTACTTGTATTTTATTTGTACAATTATATTATGGGAGGATGACATACCAGCAGAAACACGTTAGGCATTTTCTGAATTTTTGAGCTCCCCAAATCCATCATCACTGGTGTAGTGTCTGGAACAGTTCAAGGCACTCCAAAATGCTATTTCCAACCCAGCCAGGTAGTGATTAAGCCTTGAGCCTCTTAACAGGGTGGCATCTCCAACAGTCAGTTCTTCTGGGGTTCCGGCGCGCGCATGTGCGCCGTCCAGTTGGTGTTCGTGTGCGTGGGAGCACCGGAAACTGGAAGAGCAGCTCCTCGGCATGCATGCACCTGCCAGCCAGCTGGTCTTTGCGTATGCATGCGCATTGGGAACCGGAAGATCAGGTGGGCGATGCGCATGTGTGTGCCGGGAAGCTGAGCTTCTGGTTTCTGGCGTGCGTGCGCATACTCCCGTTTTGGCACTTGGTGCTGAAAAGGTTTGCCACCACTGGTATAGGGTCTCCTGCTTGAGCAGGGGGGTGGAGTAGAAGACCTCCAAGGCAGGGGTCTCCAACCTTGGCAACTTTAAGACTTGTGGACTTCAACTCCCAGAGTTCCTCAGCCAGCTTTGCTGGCTGAGGAACTCTGGGAGTTAAAGTCCACAAGTCTTAAAGTTGCCAAGGTTGGAGACCCCTGCTCCAAGGTCCCTTCCAACTCTGTTCTATAACAAAAGTTTAATTATTTTAACTTTGAATGGCACAGAAACTTAAAAAGAGTCAGACAGCAACTTGTGGAAGGTTTCTGATGCCACCTTTCCACTTTTTAGAAAAGACTTGGAAAACTGTTCGAGAGACACTTTTCCCTTTAGGAAGAAGCTTAACTATTTGGATATTCAGACATGCAGGATCCCATCAACGTGTCACACGGAAGATCATCTTCCCTGGCAGATAGTGGAATGCATTCTCAAGTTTCCTACACTCTTTGACCTTCAGAGCGGCCAGAAGGCAGCCTGGACTTAAAGGGCTGAGGACTTGGGTAGTATTTCTAAATTAGGAATTTCAGAATACGGAACAAAAGAGTTGGAAAGGGACCCTGGAAGGTCTTCTAGTCCAACCCCCTGCTCAAGCAGGAGAACTTATACCAGTGGTGGCTAACCGTTTTGGGCTCCTGTGCCAAAAAATGTACGCGCACTGGCATGTGTTGGCGTGCCAATACCCAGAAGGCAATGCACACACACCCCACACCCCTGCGCATGCACACACAATCCCACCACCACCACCCTCCGCTGCCCCCTCCCTTACCTGCACTGCACCTCACAGTTGATTTTTGGCTGGTTTGAGGCCTTTTTCGGCCTTCCAGAGGCTTGAAAAAAAGTCTGCAGGCCGAATAGGCCGATTTCATCACTTCTGGTATTACAGGAAGTCACGAAACGGGCCTATTTGGCCTGCAGAGGCTTTTTTCAAGCCTCTGGGAGGCCGAAAAAAGCCTCAAACCAGCCAAAAAATCAGCTGTGAGGCACGCACATGCGCAATGAGGCATGTTTGCCTGTGGCTTACGTGCCGGCACAAATGGCTTTGCGTGCCACCTGTGGCACATGTGCCATAGGTTCGCCATCACGGCCTTATACCATTCCAGACAAATGGCTGTCCAATCTCTTCTTGAAAACCTCCAGCGATGGAGCATTCAAGATTTCTGGAGAAAAAACATCCCACTTTTTCATAGGTCAGTCCCACGTGTGTCAGGGATAACGGTACTTTTCTGGGTCAAAAAACGGAAGCGATTGTATTGTCTGAACACCCTATTCTGGGTACTCAAAATCAGTCAACGAACACCGAGGGGGTGAGTTTTAGCTCTAGAAAACTCTGGAGTTTATTGGGATGGTTGAAGGCACATCTAGAACAGAGGCCTCCAAACTTGCAACTTTTAACTTGAGGACTTCAACTCCCAGAATTCCACAGCCAGCCATGGGAATTGTGGGAGTTGAAGTCCACAAATCTTAAGAGTTGACAAGTTTGGAGACCCTGGGGAAAAGCTATGTGGTTGTTGTGGGTTGACATTGACCAATAGGGAATCAATCCGCTGAGGATTCAGATGTCTGCAGGGAGAACTTAAAATGCCATGACAACCACCAACAGATGATGGAAGCCCTGCCTCTTTGTACATGCAGTTTTAGCTACCACCTCAGCTTTTTTGACCCGCTTCCCCTGCAGACACTTTGGAAAGGACTATTGGCATGTTTGCATTCTAGCTAGATGTGCAAATCTGAGTGAGCTTAGCCATCAATGTGTTTTTTGTAAGCCAAAATATATCCAACAGCGGCAAATGTAATATTGGGGGGGATATAATAGGGGATAATATAAATTAAGATGAAATCTTGAATGGTCAATGAAATGGTAAAAGGAGAAAATTTGGTAATGGATAATGATGTGATGTTAAAAAGTTATATTTGTGACTATGGATATAATTATATAGTATAGGATAATATCTCTAATGAACTACATATTTTGTTACTCATTTGTATAAGGTAATGGGGAATATTGCTTTAAATTTGATATTATTGGCTGAAAGAAAATGAGATGGTAAAAATATATGTTAACAGTGGTGAATGTAATATTGGAAAGGGGATTCCATAGGAGAGAATATAAACCAAAATGAAATTTTGAATCATCAATGAAATGATATGAATAGATTAAATTGTGAACATGTTGAACATAGGAATATATAATTAAGGAAAATAGAGATTGATTAAAAATAAAGAGACTGATATAAAATAATCTATGAGAATATAAAGAAGAAAACTTGGTAATTGATAATGATGTAATGTTAGAAAGCTGTATTTAATATGGATGACTGATTTAAAATGTAAAACACCTGGAACCACACTGTTCTCTTAAAGATGTATTTAAATAATTAAAAAATAAAAAACTTCTACCAAAAAAATGGGTTTTGTGTAAGCCACCCAGAGTTACTCCAGCAGTGAGATGGATGGCATACAAATTTAGTAAAGAGCTAAATAAAATTATGCAAACCCAGGACTGATATTAACTCCCAATGGAACATTTGTAGCTCAGGGTTGAATTGTGGGGTCCTTGATGTTCTCTGAGCTCGGTGGCTTTTCTACAGGTGTTTCGTTACCAGGCTAGGTAACATCATCAGTGCTAGAAGGGAGTGAGGGAGGGTTGGGAGAGGGAGGAGGAAAACTGTGAGCTCCTTGGTGCTCTCTGAGCTTGGCTATTTTCTAGCATACATTTCATTATCCTATTGGGTAACATCATCAGTACTAGGAATGAGTGAGGGAGTGGAGGAGGAAGAAAACTAGGAGGTCCTTGGTGCACTCTAAGCTTGGCTTTTTTCCTGAAGACATTTCATTACCCAACTAGGTAACATCATCAGTGCTAAAAAGGAATGGTGTTGTGGTGGTAGTGGTGAATTATGGGGCCCTTATTACAAAAGCTTGGTTTTTTTCCTGCAGACGTTTCATTACCCAACTAGGTAACATCTTCAGTGCTAAAAGGGAATGGGGAGGAGGAGGAGGAGGAGGAGGAGGAGGAGGAGGAGGAGGAGGAGGAGGAGGAGGAGGAGGAGGAGGAGGAGGAGGAGGGAGGAGGAGGAGGAGGAGGAGGAGGAGAATTGTGGGGCCCTTAGTACAAAAGCTTGGCTTTTTTCCTGCAGACGTTTCATTATCCAGCTAGGTAACATCATCAGGATTAAATGGGAGTGGGAGTGTCTGCTTACATACAAATGGCTTTCCCTGTCAGTGTGAATGTGTGAGTGTTCTTAGTGCTTCCCTTTTTTTTTAAGGGTGCTTAGGGATATTGTGTGAACGCAACACCCCCCACCAGAGAAAGGACCAGTCACAAAGGAGACTTAACCTCTCCATCCACCACGCAGGCATTTACAGCACACAAGAGGACGCCAAGAGGCCGTGGGGATGGGATGTGGTACCAGTTTTATTGGTAAAATTGAACGCGAAGGCTCACGAACGCTGGGACATGCTTTTCCTTTTAAAGAACTTCCACTGGACCTTAATAGTGAGCATCCAGTCGTTCACGTACAAACTTTTACAAGCGGATGTGTAGACATGCGCCTCGAGGGGAAGATGGCAGCATCCGGGTCGGGTGGATGGGTGCTGGGCGAGGCACGGGGTACCCACGATTCATTTGCCAGCCTTCTGGGCTTTCTGTGCGGACTTGGTGACCTTCCCAGCCCCGCCACTCTTCTTCTCCACGTTCTTGATCACGCCCACCGCCACGGTCTGCCGCATGTCACGTACGGCGAAGCGACCTGGAAAAATGGCAGGGGACAGTGAAGTTAGAACAGCCCCTCAGTTGTCAACCCCCCCCCTGCTCAAAACAGGGGTCGGTGTGTCATGCCTGGAGAGTGTGTGTGTGTGTGTGTGTGTGTGTGTGTGTGTGTGTGTGTGAAAGGAACCCAAACCTGGCCTTGGAACTCAAAGAGAGGAAGATGAGGGTCCTCAAAAAGGGAGATTTGCAGAAAAGGACCCGCAGCTTTGAGAAAGCGTGAGAAAAAGAAACTTCCAATAACTACCCCGTAGTTTTATTTATATATGATTTGATTGCTTATTGTACCCTATGACTATCATTAAGTGTTATATCCTATGATTCTTGACTCTTGACAAATGAATCTTTTCTTTTATGTACACTGAGAGCATTTGCAGCAAGACAAATTCCTTGTGTGTCCAATCACACTTGGCCAATAAAGAATTCTATTCTATTCTATTCTATTCTATTCTATATTCTATATTCTATTCTATTCCACTCCATATTTTCTATTCTATTCTATATTCTATTCTATTCTATATTCTATTCTATATTCTATTCTATATTCTATTCTATTCCACTCCGTATTTTCTATTCTATTCTATATTCTATTCTATTCTATATTCTATTCTATATTCTATTCTATATTCTATTCTATATTCTATTCTATTCTATATTCTATTCTATTCCACTCCATATTTTCTATTCTATTCTATATTCTATATTCTATATTCTATATTCTATATTCTATATTCTATATTCTATTCTATTCTATTCTATTCTATTCTATTCTATTCTATTCTATTCCAAATTATATTCCATTCCATTCTATGGCAACTTATAATTTTCCAGATTCTGTTATAGGCCTTGACTTACAACCACAATTGAGCCCAAAATTTCCATTGCTAAGCAAGACAGTGGCTAAGTAAGTGGCACCCCCTTTTTTTGACATGGTTGTTAAGCAAATCACTGCCATTGTTAAAGTGATTTGTACAGCTGTTCAGTGAAGCCGGCTTCTCCCATTGACTTTGCTTGTTGGGAGCTGGTTAGGAAAGTCACAAAAGAGGATCACACAACCCCTCAACAACTGTCACAAATAATGCCGGTTGCCAAGCAGCCAAATTTTAAATTGCATGGCCGTGGGGATGCTGTTATGGGCTGTAAGTTCAAGGACTGGTCATTGGTCACTTTTTTCAGTGCTACTGTAACTTCAAGCGGTCACTGATTAGTCATAAGTCGAGGACTCCCTATAAATAGCAGGAGTTAACAGATGACAGATAATAAGAGTTGGAAGAGACCTTGTAAGTCATCTAGTCCAACCCCCCCCCCCCAAACCGGGAGACCCTACACCATTTCTGATGGATGGCAGTCCAGTCTCTTCTTGAAAGCCTCCAGTGATGAAGCTCCCACAACTTCCAAAGGCAACTTCTGTTCCATGGGTTGATTGTTCTCACTGTCAGAAAGTTTCTCCTTATTTCCAGGTTGAATCTCTCCTTGTTCAGTTTCCATCCTTTATTCCTTGTCTGGCCTTCGGGTGCCTTGGAAAATAGCTTCACCCCCTCCTCTCTGTGGCAGCCCCTCAAATATTGGAAGACTGCTATCCGTGTCTCTTCCCTAGACTAGCCAGGCCCAGTTCCTGTAACCGTTCTTCATATGTTTTAGCCTCCAGTCTCCTAATCATCCTGGTTGCTCTTCTCTGTACTTTTTCTAGAGTCCCAACATCTTTTTTATAGTGTGGTGACCAAAACTGGATGCAGTACTCTAGCTGTGTGGTCTTACTAAGGCTTTATGGAGTGGCATTAGTACCTCACTTGATCTTGATTGTATCCCTCTGTTAACGCAACTTAGGATTGCATTAGCTTTTGGGCTGCTGCTGCACATTGCTGGCTCCTATTTAGCTGGTTGTCCACTAAGAAAGACTCCAAGATCCCTCTCACAGTTCCTGCTATTGAGCCTGGTTTCACCCAGTCTATGTGTGTCCTTTTGGTTTTTCTTGCCTAAGTGTAGGAGTCCAAGAGGCAGCCTTGAAGGGAAGGGTGTTAGGGCTTGGAGGCACCAAGGTTAAGTCCCCAATGTTGGAGGCGACCATCAAGCAGTGTTGATGCTCCTATCCAGGGATTGCCATTTTCATTCTTTAAAATAAAAACCACTCCGAATTTGACCCATTTGTCAAATCTCAAAAGATCCCAGCGTTTCGCATCCCCATCAACTCAGAACCTTGCTTGTTCTTATGCCAAACCTGGTTCAGCCTTCTGGGCAGATCTAACCCAATCACAAGTCCTATCAGGATCTTGAATGCTTTGGGGGTCATCAAAAGGGCCAGATTTAAAATCGGTGTCATTTTAATTTGGGAGGGTCTGACAAGTATGCTCTAAGGCAGAGGCCCCCAAGTTTTTGGGCACTAGAGACCGGTTCCACAAAGAAAGGTTCTTCCGCGGACCTGAGGGGAGGTGGTTTCATGCGCTGCGTGCATCCTGCGGATGGGGGCTTCGGTTGTTTCCTGGCATGCCACAGACCAGTGGCCGGTCCATGAACTGGGGGGGCCCTGGTCTAAGGCAGTGTTTCCCAAACCTGTTCTTTCATTATCCCAAAACACTGATCAGAAAGTCTTATCAAACTTCAAAAAACAGTCATTAAGTCCCAAAGGTGCTTTCCCCCCACAAGAGGCACAGTGGTTAGAAAGCATTACTGCAGGCTAATTCTGCCAACTGCCAGCAGTTCGATCCGGAAGGGCTTAAGGTTGCCTCGGCCTTCCATCCTTCCGAGGTTGGTAAAATGAGGACCCAGATTGTTGGGGGCTGTGTAAAACCGCTTAGAGAGGGCCATAAAGCACTGTGAAGCAGTATATAAGTCTAAGGGCTATTGCTATTCCATTCCGTATTGCAGGAAAACTCTGCCCACAGTCTGGAGTTCGATCCAGAATGGCTCAAGGTTGCTTCAGCCTTCCATCCTTCAGATATCGGTAAAACGAGGACCTGGATTTTGAGGGGCAAGAGGCTGACTCTGTAAACCACTTCGAGAAGGCTGTGAAGCACTGCAAAGCAGTATATAAGTCTAAGGGCTATTGCTATTAAGAGAAGGAGCCTGGGTCTCACCTAAGGGTGGGTATTGGGAGAAGCTCTCGACACACATCGGTTTGCCAGGGATCATCTCCACAATCGCAGCGTCTCCAGATTTCAAAGATTTGGGATTGTCTTCCAGCTTCTTGCCAGAACGTCGGTCGATCTTCTCCTTAAGCTCGGCGAATTTGCAAGCAATGTGAGCGGTGTGGCAGTCAATGACGGGCGAATAGCCGGCGCTGATCTGTCCAGGGTGGTTCAAAATGATTACCTATTTGGCGAAAGAGAGAGAGAGAGATGGAGAGAGACAGGGAGGGAGAGAGAGAGAGAAGGAAAGAGGGGAGGGAGGGGAGGGGAAGGGAGGAAAGGGAAGGGAAGGGAAGGGAAGGAAAGGAAAGGAAAGGAAAGGGAAGGGAAGGGAAGGGAAGGGAAGGGAAGGGAAGGGAAGGGAAGGGAAGGAAGGAAAGGAAAGGAAAGGAAAGGAAAGGAAAGGAAAGGAAAGGAAAGGAAAGGAAAGGAAAGGAAAGGAAAGGAAAGGAGAGGAGAGGGGAGGGGAGGGGAGGGGAGGAGAGGAGAGGAGAGGAGAGGAGAGGAAAGGAAAGGAAAGGAAAGGAAAGGAAGACCAAATTAGCCTGGATCAAAGTCATATGATGCTAAATGACTGTGTTCTCCTGCATTCTTGGATATATGTATATATTTAATCCTTCATTTGTTCTGTTGTTCCATTTTGTGGTTTTAATTGTGAATATGTTGTACGCCATTGTTTCTCAACAACCTTGCCACTTTTAAAATGTGTGGACTTCGACTCCCAGAATTCTTCAGCCAGCCATGTCTGCAAGGATATGTTTTAGATGCCTAAACATCTGGGGGTTTTTTCCTGGGGAAAAAAAAATACGTTCGAAGTTGTCCCAAAGGTGCTTTTTTCAAGAGACAACTGGACTTTCTGGTTTTTTTTTTCTTTGAAGACATTTCACTTCTCATCCAAGAAGCTTCTTCAGCTCTGACTGGATGGAGAGGATTGGAAGGATTTATACTCCTTGCAGACAATTGATCATTTGCATCCTTTTAGGGTCGTTGAAGCACTTGTTATCTGTGTCCTCAGGGTCACCTGAGTAGATAAACCTCCAAGTGCTTCAATGACCCTCCGAAAGGATGCAGATGACCAGCTGCCTGCAAAGAATATAAATCCTTCCATTCCCCACCATCCAGTCAGAGCTGAAGAAGCTTCTTGGATGAGAAGCAAAACATCTTCAAAGAAAAAAACAGAAAGTCCAGTTGCCTCCTGAAAAAGCACCTTTGGGACAACCATGACCTGGATGGCTGAGAATCTCTAAGAGACTTTTACATTTGATGTTGCAATGGACACCCCCCCAAAAAAGTTCTAATGACCTGGTTCTGAAGTTCCAATACTTCCCCCACAGTCATGTGGCTGTACTTTGTCACTCAGTCTGTATTTATGACCATTAGCAGCATCCTGAAGTCACATGACTGTGATTTACACTCTTATTTGCCAAAATTTACTTCTGGTATTTGGAAAAAAAAAAACAGCCCATGGCAAACCATGGCTTTGTTTAACAACCACATTATTTGCTTAACAACCTTGATGATTTGTTTTACAACCACCGTAAACATGGTTACATGTAAAACGGTCCAGTCACATGGTGACTTGATTTCCAACCACATCAAAATGGTTGCAAAATTCCGGGCCCTATTGTGGTTGTGAGTCAAGGACTACATGTATCTGATTGGTCTAAACATGTTCATAAGAGCAGGGTCAATATTTGCTCCTTGATGGAATACAAATATAACCCCTACAATTAGTCGTGGGAAACTTGCCAGCTAGGCTGGAAGGAGGCATCAAGTGAGGGCCTAGCTTGGAATCCTTGCATAGCTGTAAGGGGCATTAGTTTGACTTTCTCCAAGAGCCATGAATCCTTATTTGGGTCATTCCCAGAGGAAGGCAAGCAGTCTGGAGAGATTCTTGTAACACAGGTGTTAGACAATAACGTTAACTGACTTTCGCTATCCAGAAATGGCTCTGGTTGCTTGCCCCCGAGAGATAGGATGCCATGACACAGCTCTTCAAAATGGCCACCCTCTGCTCACCTGAGAAGTGAACTGGGCTGCTTCCTGAGGCGGGTCCGATTTGCTGTCTCCGCAGACGTTTCCCCGGCGGATGTCCTTCACGGACACATTCTTGACGTTGAAGCCAACGTTGTCCCCAGGCAGAGCTTCGCTCAAGGCCTCATGGTGCATCTCAACCGACTTCACTTCGGTGGTAATGTTCACGGGGGCAAAGGTGACCACCATGCCAGGCCTGAGGATTCCTGTCTCTACACGGCCCACGGGGACGGTCCCGATACCTGTGAACGGCCACAAAGAGGGTCAGATCACTACAACCACCACCAGGGAACATGGCTTCTCCAGAACATTGGAAAAACTCTTCCTGTTAGGTTGATCTTCAATCCCTATCTTCTTCTTTCCATCTGTAGCATTAACTCACACATCTGGAAGGCCCCAGTTTTGGTGGCTGTTATCATAGAATACAATTTTTTTACCAGATTTTCATGGGGAAAAACAGTATTTAAATGATGTGATTAGAAATCTATGGAGGTTCTCAGTCATCCAGGTCATGGTTGTCCCAAAGGTGATTTTTCAAGAGGCAACTGGACTTTGTGGTTTTTCTTCGAAGACATTTCACTTCGCATCCAAGAAGCCTCTTCAGTTCTTCAGAAGCTCTCTGAAGAACTTCTTCTAAAGAGCTGAAGAAGCTTCTTGGATGCGAAGCGAAACGTTTTCGAAGAAAAACCAGAAAGTCCACTTGCCTCTTGAAAAAGCACCTTTGGGGTGATGTGATTAGAAGTTAAGACTTATTTACAAGCAGCAAATTCTGTTGCAGATTCTAACCAAGGGCTGTACAAATGTACATAAAGAAATTGCTTTGTTTTATAGAGTTCCTTCATACAATTGTGCAGAGCTGGGCTGGCACATTAAAGACAAAGCGCTAAATTATTTGCCTCTAATGAAGGAGAAATGTAGATGTGAGAAAATGTTTCAGAAAACAGAATCATGTGTGTGTTATATATAAATGTATTTGCAACCCATCTCATGATTCAAGGTGATATATTTAACATTCTCTTTTATTAATCACTAATATTGTTTATTCTAATGACGTCTCTATATTGTTCCTTTATTTATTTTTACCTGAGATCCATGGCATTTTAGAAAATGAAAAAAATTAAATAAAGACAAGTCATGTAAAAAAAATTTTAAAAAGTTTCCATACGTACTGGTTAGTTCAATCATGAATTACAGAAAGTTCTTGATTTATGACCGTAATTGAGCCTGGAATTAGGTTGAAAGCTTTGAGTGGGTCACCACGATTGAACTGATTTTATGAGTTCTTCTGTGGCAGTCTTTAAGTGAATCAATTGTCCACAATGGGTGTATTTTAGCAGAAAACTGAAAGTAAACGCTAAACGACCTGTTGTAAGTCAAGAACTACCTGTGGTGTCTTTTTTCTGCATCTGAGTAACCATGAAATAGTTCTTTCTATTCTTCAAACTTAGCAAGAAGAGTACAAAGCTTTTATCTTAATTTTATATACTTGTTTCTTGCAAAAAAAAAAAAAAGAATTATTTGAGGCTTGGGAAATACACAAAATGTTGCTTCCAAATTTACGAAGGGGGAAGCCAGCAACATTTCCAGGTCAAGTAAAAACCTAGAAAAAAAGCAAGCAGTTCTGCCCAACCTGAAATGTGCCACAAATTTTTTAAAAAATATGGTTTTGTTTTTTTTAACAAAGAAAATCAATGACTGAAATCTCAATAGATACCGGAGTTCTTTATAAAGTCTAATAGAAACAAAGGACTGACTGCAAAGCTTCGCAATTTCATAATTCTGTTTTCTGTTTAATGTTGAGTGTCTGCAAATATGTAGAGCTTCTCTTTGTTTGCTGATCTGCAGCAGTGTGTTGCTAAGTTTTGCAATAAGAAACTTAAAACTTGAGCTACAGAACCAGCCACGGGCGGGCTTTCCCCAGATGTTCACCTCACCTCCGATTTTGTAGACGTCTTGAAGAGGCAGGCGTAGAGGTTTATCTGTAGGGCGAGTGGGGGGCAGGATTGTATCCAGAGCCTCCAAGAGAGAGACCCCGCTGGCATTGCCTTCTTTGCGTTCCACTTTCCATCCTTTGAACCAAGGCATCTAAGCGACAAAATGGCAGATTTTGAGAGGGGGCCCACTGTACAATCCAAATCTTCCATGCAGGCACACAGACACATGCCCCCAAAGAGGAAAATTATCACCTTCTTTTTATTTATACATATGTAACTGATATTGAAACTATTAAACAAGGGATAAAGTAGGGAAACGAGTAAACTATTGTTAAACAAGTAAAATACAGTAGGGAAAAGAAACAACATTATTGCAAGTGAGTGTGTTATTTGCCCCTTGTTTATATACAGTGGATCGACCTGCAAGTGTTGGTGAGGTGTGGTTTTCTCCTTGATTAGGGTATTATTTTCTGCTTGTTTGTCTGGCATTAATCCCTGCTTATCTGGGTGACGGTTGATGGAGGAGATTCTTCATTTGTTTCCTTCTTAGCCCTTTTATTGCCTCTTTTGAATGGGGTGTAAATGTGGCTTATGTCTGTGAGTCTCTTGATGGCTGACTTGTGGCTGAATGCCAAGCTGCCAGAAATTCCTGTAGGGCAGGGCTGTCCAACCTTGGCCCCTTGAAGCCTGGCGGACTTCAACTCCCAGAATTCCCCAGCCAGCAAAGCTGGCTGGGGAATTCTGGGAGTTGAAGTCCGCCAGGCTCAAGGGCCAAGGTTGGACAGCCCTGCTGTAGGGGAAGGACAGGCAGAGCCTGGGGGTGGAGTCAAGAGAGGAATTAGCCTGGATCTTTAGGTTCCACAAATGGTCTAAGTCCAGCTCCTCTTGAACTCCCTTTCTTCAACGCCGCTAAGCTGGTGCAAATCATTAAAAAAACAAAACAGAAGAGGCTTTTTTTTCTCTCTCATACAGAAGGAATATCTCTTTTTCAAGCCCCTTTCTGGCAGCTTTTAAGAAAATCATAAACACTTGTTTAAAACCCATTTATTAGGTTTTTTTTTTATCCCACCTTGATTACTTTCTAAATAACTCAAAGCCGTGTTACATATCTGATCATCTGTCCTATTTTCCCCACAACAACAACTTTGGGAGGTGGGCTGAGCTGGAAGAGAGGGACTGGCCCAAAGTCACCCAGCGGGATTTCCATACCTAACATGGAACAGTAACTCACTCTCTCCTGGTGACTGGCCCAAAGTCACCGAGCCAGCTTTCATGCCTAAGGCTGGACTAAAAATCTCAGTATCTGGCTTCTAGGCCAGCACCTTAACCACTATATCAAACTGGCTCTCTTTTCAACTAAAGTTGGGGAAGCATACTTGCACTGGTGTCGCTCTAGAATTACTGAGCTGCCTGAAGTGCCAATATATTTCCCCATTCAAAGAAAAGGTCTCAGAGACCATCAACCAATGAACAGGCATTGCCTTCAGAAATTGTGGGAGCTTCACCTCTGGAGGCTTTCAAGAAGGGACCAGACTGCCATCTGTCAGAAATGATGTAGGGTCTCCTGTTTGGGCAGGGGGTTGGACTAGATGATCTACAAGATCCCTTCCAATTCTGTTATTCTACTATTCTGAGACCTAACAGGACTTTGGGTGTTTCTAAAAAGCAAAGACTGCAATCTTTCTAAGCCTACCTTTCATTTTAAAAAAAAAAACCTCTTATCCAGATGTAGTCAAACCCCAACCCACCCACCCACCCACCCAAAAAAACCTACGTTGGGAGACGGTTCCAGCATGTTATCGCCGTGCCAGCCAGAGATGGGAACGAAGGGGACGGTGGCCGGGTTGTAGCCGATCTTCTTGATGTAGGCGCTGACTTCCTTGACGATCTCATCGTACCGCTTCTCGCTATAGGGTGGCTCTGTGGAGTCCATCTTGTTGATGCCGACGATGAGCTGCTTGACGCCCAGTGTATAGGCCAGCAAGGCGTGTTCACGGGTCTGCCCGTTTTTGGAGATGCCCGCCTCGAATTCCCCTACCCCAGCAGCTACGATCAGGACAGCACAGTCGGCCTGCGGGGGTGGAGATGGAGGGAGGGGTGAAGTCGATTCGCCAGAATACCAAATGTTTCATGTAGTTTAATAAAAATGCAGTTAAATACTCTATACAAGCCATCGAGGAGGGAGGGAGGGGGAGAGAGATACTATAGATTATAGATGAAGGGTCTTCAAACTTGGCAAGTTTAAGACCCCTGTTTAGATAGATAGATAGATAGATAGACAGATAGATAGATAGATAGATAGATAGATATAGATGTGTGTATGTATATATGTACGTGTGTGTGTGTGTGTGTGTATAGTATAGGTATAGATAGATTATATAGATATATACACACATATACACATACATATAACAAGAACAGGATAGATAGATAGATAGATAGATAGATAGATAGATAGATAGATAGATAGATAGATAGATAGATAGATAGATAGATAGATAGATAGATATAGATGTGTGTATGTATATATGTACGTGTGTGTGTGTGTGTGTGTATAGTATAGGTATAGATAGATTATATAGATATATACACACATATACACATACATATAACAAGAACAGGATAGATAGATAGATAGATAGATAGATAGATAGATAGATAGATAGATAGATAGATAGATAGATAGATATAGATGTGTGTATGTATATATGTACGTGTGTGTGTGTGTGTGTGTGTATAGTATAGGTATAGATAGATTATATAGATATATACACACATATACACATACATATAACAAGAACAGGATAGATAGATAGATAGATAGATAGATAGATAGATAGATAGATAGATAGACAGACAGACAGACATATACAGTATAGATATAGATATACATATAGATTAGATAGATAGATAAGATGGATAGATAGATAGATTAGATAGATATAGATGTGTGTATGTATATATGTACGTGTGTGTGTGTGTGTATAGTATAGGTATAGATAGATTATATAGATATATACACACATATACACATACATATAACAAGAACAGGAAGTTCCTCACAGAAGTAGACAGAGGCAAATCCTAGAGTGCAAAATGTATCACAAAACAATGGAGAGGAATACTAGGGAGGAATAAAGCTGCATACAAGGCAGACATAAACACCTGTAACATCTTCTCCTGTTCATATTAATAACAAACAACATTGTAAAAGTGTGCATGTGTATTTGTGTGTAGTAGAATATAGGTATATAGGTATTCCATAAGACTCACCTTCCTCTCCCAGATTCAAACTCTACTACTCTGAAGTTTAGCAACTCACATCCTATTCGAACATTGTTTTTTTTATTCATTCTAAATATTTTAACATCGTTGTTGAGGAATATTTGAGAATATTACATTCCTTTCCAGTCCATGAAATGTAAATATAATAGGAATAATATTTACATTTTCCACAGCAATGATAGGAAAAAATATACAGGTAGTCCTCAACTTATGACCACAATTGAGCCCAAAATTTCTGGTGTTAAACGAGACATTCGTTAAGTGTACCCCATTTTATGACTCTTCTCATCACAGTTGTGAAGTGAAGAACAGCACTTCTTGTTAAGGGAACCTGGCTTCTCCATTGGTTTTGCTTGCCAGAAAGTTGCAAAAGGGGACCTGCAACCGTCATAAATACGAGCCCGTTGCCAAGCATTGGGATTTTGATCCCCTGACCATGGAGAGGCTGCAACAGTCATAAGTGTGAACAACGGTCGTAAGCCACTTTTTTCAGTGCTGTTGTAACTTCGAACGTCACTAAATGAACTGTTATTAAAGTCGAGGACTACCTGTCATGTAAATAACATAGGAATATTGACATTTTCCACAGCAATGATGGGAAAAATGGATGCCAACATGTTTTCAATGCTTGCCCTCCCTCCCTCCCTCCAAAAAACGTCACAGAGCACGGCCATTTTGTGAGCTTTCTCTCAATGATTCATCCCAGGTGCTTCTCAACCAATCCCTGCCTTTCTCTTGTAACTCAATGAATTCTAAAAATAATGGGATTGATACCTAAAACCCCACATGTCCCCTGGAGTCTATGAATAGGAGATGAGCTATAGGGAGTAATGAGCCTTTGAATTCCTAGGGGAGGGAAGAAATTAAGACATGCCTGAAACGTATTCGTAAGGGTTTCACCGTCTACAAAGGGCTCCGTGGTTTGCCGAAATACAGAAAATCAAGTTTGCAAGCTGTCATACGCCCAATACAGGTAGTCCTTGACTTACAACAGTTCATTTAGTGGCCATTCAAAGTTACAACAGCACTGGGGAAAAAAGTGACTTATGCCCTCTTTCAAAACTTATGACTGGCTAAGTGATTACCATTCAGATGCTTGGCAACGGGATCCTATTTGTGACACTTGTAGTGACAAGCAAGGTCTGTGGGGAAACAAGATTCACTTAACAACCGAGTTGCTGCTTTAACAACTGCAGGGAATCACCGAAGAACAGCAGCGAGAAAGGTTGTTAAAATTAGGCAGAGCTCACTTAACAACTGTCTCGCTTAGCAACATAAATTTTGGGCTTCATTGTGGTTGTTCAGTCGAGGACTACCTGTACAGAAAATCAAGTCTGCATGTTGTCGTACACCTAATACAACCCAGCACAACGGGGGCCTTATGCACAAGCAGTGTAGAGCACTCTCAACAACTTGCTTTCAGAGGTTGTGACTGCTCCACTGCTGGAGGCTTTTAAAAAGAGATTGGACGGCAGCCATTTGTCTGAAATGCTATAGGATATCCTGCTTCAGCAAAGGGTCAGACTAGTAGGTCTCCGAGGTCCCTTCCGGCTCGTTATTCTGTTAAGGAGACAAGGGTTCTTGTTAACCCCAGGACAACCAGCAGCTTCTAGAAGGCTTCCTTCCATGCTATTGTGAAACACAGAAATCTTGAAATCTGACCCCTGCAAGTGAGAAGGAACTGAAGCAAGTATAGATCGGAAGAAAACCTTGCCAGAGATCCTTGCTTTGACTCTTGGACTATGTCCCCAGGATAAGATCAAAGCTAAAAGATGGATGTCACTGGCCCTTAACCCAGCTCAAAAATCCATGGCTCTGGGTAGCTGCCAATCAAGATGATAAGGTAGCATTATCAATGCTAGCAAACTAGCACTGATGACGTTGCCAAGTTTGGGTAGTGAAACATCTGCAAGGAAACAAGCAAACTCAGAGAGCACCAAGGACCACACTGACATCTTCTTCTTCCTCTTCCTTTCCACAAACCCCACTCCCTTCTAGCACCGATAATTTTACTTAGTTGGGTAATGAAATGTCTGCAAGAAAACAAACTAAGCTCATAGAGCACCAAGGACCCCACTATCCTCCTCCTCCTCCTCCATGCAAATCCCATTCCCTTCTAGCACTGATG
This sequence comes from Notechis scutatus, assembly GCF_049901735.1. NCBI lineage: Eukaryota > Metazoa > Chordata > Lepidosauria > Squamata > Elapidae > Notechis > Notechis scutatus. Next base: position 8,137,897 of record NC_142011.1, on the reverse strand, counting down.
ATGTTACCTAGTTGGGTAATGAAAGGTCTGCAAGGAAACAACCCAGCTCAGAGAGCACCAAGGACCCCTCATTATCAGTGGAGGCAGAAGAAAGGTGTGCTTCCTAAATTGGTAGTCCAGCATTGGTGTACTCCAATGCAGAATGCTGTGTGGCCCCCTTTCCCAATCCACTGCCCTCCAGCTTCCAAGATTCCTCAGAGGCTGTTGTGGTTAGCCGGCAGCAGTTGCAGATGGCTGAGGAGAGCGAGAACTCAGATGAGGAGCCAGGACCATTAGGGAGTGGACTGCTGCCTTCACAGATTGTGGGGGCTGGCAGCAGCGATGAGGAGGTTCCCGAGGAGCCTGTGCCAAGTGCGTCTGCACGCAGGGCTGCTTGCAGGAAAGAGCAGCTGCAGCAGCAGCACCAGCGACTTGGGAGTAAGGCTGAAAGGTAATGGCCCCTCCCTCAAGAAGATAAAAGCCAGCTGTGAAACTAACCTTCTTTGCAGAAAGCAAAGACGTTTTGAAACTCCAGCCTCGTGGACATTCCAGTATCCTGAGTTTATATTGCAAACTATTTCTTGTCTATTATCTTTTGGCAAGCCTGGCGCTGTTTGGCAAGGCTTGTGCTTATCACAGCTAATTATTTGGTAAAAGTATGACAAGGTTTTTGTTCCTTTTGAATTTGTGTTTGATTTGTCCGGAAAGGGCGTGGGTCGGAACAGTGGCTCAGTGCCAGACTGGGAAAAGCGGAGTTCAGGAGCAGCTGATCCCACCCCCCCACCCCCACCTAGAGAAACCCCCCCTTTCTCACCTGTGAAGTCCCTGTAATCATGTTCTTGATGAAATCTCTATGGCCCGGAGCGTCAATGATGGTGATGTAATACTTGGTGGTCTCAAACTTCCACAGGGAAATGTCAATGGTGATGCCTCGCTCGCGCTCAGCTTTCAGTTTGTCCAGCACCCAGGCGTACTTGAAGGAACCCTTTCCCATCTGGCAGGGAGAAAAGAAAAAGAAAAAAGAAAAAGAGACCACCAGGTTGGATACAGGTAAGAAGGCAACATTCTGAGACGCATCAGACGAGAAAGGCGCCTCTGTTTCTGAACCATGAATTCTGCTGCTGGGTCTCAAAAGACTTTCCCGTAAAATGAAAAATCTTGACTATATAGTCCTCGATTTACAACAGTTCTTTTGGTGACCACTCCAAGTTACAACGGCGCTGGAGAAAAAGTGACTTAGGATCGTTTTTCAGACTTACGACCGTTGCAGCATCCCCCGGGGTCACGTGATGCTTGACAACGGATTCACATTTACGACGGTTGCAGTGTCCCGGAGTCATGGGATCCTCCTTTCGTGACCTTCTGACCAGCAAAGTCCACCGGGGGGTGGGGGAGCCAAAGTCCGTGGAGCTAATTTAAGAACGGCAGGGATTCACTTCACAAACGGGGTGAGGAAAGTCGTAAAATGGAGCAAACCCACTTGACAAATTTCTCACATCGGTGTTGGGCTCAACTGTGGTCGTAAGTTGAAGACTACCCACTTATTCATTTAGCAACAGTGGCACTGAAAGGGGCAGGACAAGAAGCAACGGATGGAAACTCATCAAGGAGAGAAGCAACGTAGAACTAAGGAGGAATTTCCTGACAGTGAGAACAATTAATCCGTGGAATGACTTTCCTGCCTCCCTAAGTTGTGAATGCTCCAATGCTGGAAGTTTTTAAGAAGAGATTGGACCACGGTTTATCTATAATGGTATAGGGTCTTCTGCAAGAGCGGGGGGTTGGACTAGATGACCTCCAAGGTCCCTTCCAACTCTGTGGTTCTATTCTTTTTTTTTAAAAAAAAGAGACTTACGGCCACTTTTTACCCTTGCAACCATTGTAGCCTCTGCAGCGTCATGTGATCGGAATTCACATGGCAACGGACATGTATGGCGGACGTAGCGTCCCAGGGTCACGTGACCGCCCCTTGCGACTTTCCCAGTCAGTTTCCCAGAAGTAAATTTAATTGGGAGAAGCCATATCCAGTGTGATTCGCTTAACAAAGGGTTGCAAAAAAAAAAAAAAAAAAAGATCGTAAAACCAGGTGCAGCTCACTTAACGATCACCTTGCTTAACAACAGAAATTCTACCTGTAATCATGTAAGCAGCAAGAAGGTTCATTCTTTCCACAACGTAACACGAATATATGGTATATGCAGGAATTATTCCCCCTAGGCGGAAAGGCCTGAAGCATTTTTTTAACAGTTCCGACTATCCAAATCCAATCAATCCATCAGAATAGAACTGGAAGGGGCCTTGGAGGTCTTCTAGTCCAACCCCGTGCTCAAGCAGGATACCATTTCAGACAAGTGGCTGTCCAGACTCTTCTTAAAAACCTCCCGTGTTGGAGCACCCACAACTTCTGGTGGCAAGCTGTTCCACTGGTTAATTGTCCTCACTGTTAGGAAGTTGATCCTTCATTCCAGGTTGCTTCTCTTCCATTTCTTTGGAAAATAAGTTGACCCCTTCTTCATGGCAGCCTCTCAAAATACTGGAATGCTGCTATCATGTCCCCCCTAAACTAGCCAACCCCAAATCCTACAACCTTCATATGTTTTAGTCTCTTGGGTCCTTAATCAACTTAGTTGCTCTTCTTCTGCACTTTTTTCCAAAGTCTCAACCTCTTACAAGTCTTAACCGACCTTAAATCAAATCACAAAGTTCTGAAATAATTACTGCCGGTTCAACTTCACTGGTTCTCCAATTCTAATAGGGGAGCACACACTTTTTAGGATATATTTGATCCAGATCAACTTGGGAAGCAGCTCGGAAAGATCTCTTGTCATGCCCTTGTTGGAGTCTGATTCTGAGGGGGAGATTGAGCAGCTGACAGGGAGTGGGAGTGTGGCTCTGGTGGCTGTGGAAGAAATGGGGGAAGGGCACAGTCCGGCTGGGCATTCAGAGGAAGACCCAGGGCCACCCCCTCTTCATCCTAGGGCATGCAGGGAGGAATGGAGAAGGGAGCAACATGTCTTACGGGAGAGGAAAAGGCCCTGATCCCTTTAATTAGTTGCAGCTGGGAGAACAGGATATAAGTGGGTCATTTTAAATAGCTCTTTGCTAGAAGCAAAGCATGCTTTATTTTGGCGTCTTCCCAACTGTGGATGCTGCGTTATCTTGTGGAAGTCTGCAGTTTATCATCCTGGCCTGCCATGTTGGTGGTTCCAGTGTGTAATTATGTTGGGTTTTTTAAAATTTCTAATTATTTTTACTTTTGGTTCAGACTGCCTTTACTCTCTTCGCAGACTGTTTTTGGAAGAGTTTGATATCAAGTCGAGGATAATTGGACATTAATGCCCTATTTGGAGGCATTAAAGGGAATTTATTCTACTTTTGTGACTGTATTATTTTTGTGTCATGCCCCGGGTCATCACGCCTCTCCTGAATTCACTGGTGTATAAGGGGAGGGGAGGAGGTAGGACGAGGGGCAGCAAAATCAGACTGGCAAGATTCTCTTAGGGGTAGTCCTTGACTTATGACCACAATTGAGCTCAAAATTTCTTGTGGCTAAGTGAAACATTTGTTAAGTGAACGTTGCCCCATTTTTACGTCCTTTCTTGCCAGTGTTGTTAAGTGAATCGCTGCAGTTATTAAATTAGTAAGCCAGTTGTTAAGTGAATCTGGCTTTCCCATTGACTTTGCTTGTTGGAAGACCGCTGGGAAAGGTTTAGCGTTAGGATGCAAAAGGTGATTTACATGACCCCGGGACACTGCAACCGTCATAAATATGGGTCAGCTGCCAATTTTGATGAGGTGACCTGGGAATGCAGCAATGGTGTGAAAAATGGTCGTAAGTCACATTTTTCAGGGACACTGTAACTTTGAATGGTCACTAAAAGAACTGTTGTAAGTCAAGGACTACCTGTATTAAAGTCAATCTCAATGAAAATACATTTGGCCTTCTTGTGCAGTTGATTTCCTGGTCTGGCCTCCCTCCAGTAACTAGAGTTCACACAACATGCTTCATCATCCGACTAGGTGCAATCCTGGCAGATGCATTCACACGATATGCTATGTCAATTGGGTTTTTATACTATTTAATTTGTACCCGGCTTTGATGGCTTTCTCTGTGAAGTTCTTTGCTTGATATAGTTAATCCTTGACTTATGAGCCACAACCGAGCCCAAAATTTCTGTGGCTCAGTGAGACAGTGGTAACCCAAGGTCGTAAAATGGAGCAAATCTCACTTAGCAACTGTCTTGCTTAGCAACGGAAATGTTGGACTCAACTGCGGTCGTATGTCAAGGACCGTCTGTACTATAGAAGCTTGTTGGGAGAGAATATTGACTTTTGTAGTCAAGAAAGGAGAGAAAATAGCTCAATACTGGCTCAAAGGAAAGTTTGGGCCAGCTGCAGGATCATTGGGAAGACGTCGGTGTTACGATGCCAAATCGTTCTTGCCATGAACCAATAATTTTATTATTAGGGGAAACGCCCAATTTTGTCCCTTTTCCATCATCATGCCGCATTTTTCTACCCAGTTTATTCTGCTTTTTCTAGGTGTGGTGAGAGAAAATTATGCAGTGCGCTGTGCTACGGCCAGCTTTCTGGCTTTACTGATATAATAGCAATAGCCCTTAGACTTATATACTGCTTCACAGTGCTTTACAGCCCTCTCTAAGTGGGTTATAGAGTCAGCCTATTGCCCCCACCAAAACAATCTGGGTCCTCATAATCTGCATCCATATGGACTAGAAACTTGTCGATGTTTAAAAACAGAGTCCAGGGCTCACGGAGGCACATGCTGATGGCAGTATTTAGAGGACAAAGTAATTTCAGAAATCACTAACAAGCTGATCGCCTGTGAAAAAAAATCAACCCTGGGGGGAAAAAAAATAAAAGGTCAGTGACTTAGAACAGTTTGCTCCAAATGTCTCAAAGATAAACGGGATATAAAGATTTATTGGTAGTCCTCAATTTACAACCACAACAGAGCCCAAAATTTCCAGTGCTGAGCAAAAACAGTTGTTTTAGGTGAGCTATGTCTCATTTTATGAACTTTTTCTCCCCCCGCAAGCAGTTGTGAAGGGAAATCTTGCGGTCATTAAGCGAATTGGGCTTCCCCCATTGAGACTGCTTGCCGGAAGCCGGTTGTGGGAAAGTTACAAAGTGTGATCCTGGGACAGTGCAACTGTCATAAATATGAGTCAGTTGCCAAGCGCCTGAATTTTCATCACATGACCATGGGGGATGCTGCAAAGGTCGTAAGTGTGAAAAGAAGGTCATAAGTCACTTTTCTTTCAATGCTGTTGTAACTTCAAATAGCCACTACATGAATGGTTGTAAATTGAGGCCTACCTGTATATCAGTCACTGAACAAGGCCAGAGTAACAGATAGATGGCAGATAATCAGAGTTGGAAGGGACCTTGTAGGTCATCTAGTCCAACCCCCCGCCCAAGCAGGAGACCCTACACCAGGCTTGTCCAACCCGCGCCCACGGGCCGCATGCGGCCCAGGTCGCCTCGTAATGCGGCCCAGTGCCCACCCCAACCTTCTGGCAAGAGCCAGCGAGGAGGAGGAGAGGCAGGCGTGAGGCGGGCGAGGCGAGCGCCACGCCAAGCAGCAACAGAAAAGGCGGGCGCCGCCTTTGCTGCTTCTGCCCCTGCCGCCACCACCGCTCTGCCTCCCCGCCACCACCGCCGCCGCTTCTGCCCCGCCGCTGCTGCCGCTTCTCCCCCGCCGCCGCTTCTGCCCCCGCCGCCGCCGCTTCTGCTGCTTCTGCCCCGCCGCCGCCGCCACCGCCGCTGCCGCTTCTGCCCCCGCTGCCGCTTCTGCCCCGCCGCCGCCGCTTCTGCCCCGCCGCCGCTGCTGCTGCTGCACCAAGCCTCCCGGTCCTCGCCTTCCAGTCCTGTCGCATCCAGACGGGCCATTTGCAGGAGGAGAGGTAGGGCGAGGTGGGCGAGCTTTCTTTCCCCCCCCCCCCGCAAAATTTGGCCGGAAAATTAATAAAAATAAATAATGTTTAATAAATAATTAATAATAAATAATAAAAATAATTTATAATTTATTATATAAGTTTATAATATAATTATTTTATAATAATTTATTATATGTGCGGCCCAAACCAAATTTTCATCTTCTAATGTGGCCCAGGGAAGGTGAAAGGTTGGACACCCCTGCCCTACACTATTTCTGACAGATGGGAGTCCAATCTCTTTTTTAAAGTCTCAAGTGATGAAGCTCCCACAACTTCTGAAGGCAACTTCTGTTACATGGGTTGATTGTTCTGTCAGAAAGTTTCTCCTTATTTCCAGGTTAAATCTCTCCTTGTTCAGTTTTCATCCATTATTCCTTGTTTGGCCTTCAGATGCTTTAGAAAATAGCTTGACCCCTTCCTCTCTGTATCTTAACATCAACTTTCCTTTTGAACATGCCTACATAATCAAGAACACTGTTCACATGTAACACTGATAAAAATAATTCTCTCTTTAATTCCAGCAGACCGATTTGTATACAGCAGAGGTCTTCAAATTTGAGCTTCTTTAAGACTTGTGGACTTCAACTCCCAGAATTCCTCCTCCAGTCATGTTAGCTCAGGAATTCTGGGAGTTGAAGTCCACAAGTCTTAAACTTGCCAAGTTTGAAGGCCCTTGGTATATACAGCATGCATATAACCGGGGAGGGGAAGAGAAGAGATATATTATTAGTTTTCATCTGAGGAAGCCCATCCAGATAAAAAGACCCGAAGATAAATTTCCGCTTCACGGACAATCAGATTATTTCAGAGGCCCTGCCCAAACTTGGCTAAATTGCACGAAAAAAAAAATTTTTTTTTAAATCACAAACAATAAACTGGTTTTGTTCTTGCTGAAAATTGAGCCTGCTAGATTTTGCTGTATCATGACAAGCCTCTTTGATAGAAGACAAGCCGCGTTTCAATTGGCTATACCCAGGGATGGGGGGAAGATGGGAGGCTGTATTTCCTAGCTTTGTACAGTGCCAGCTCTGTTCGACAAATTGGGTGGGGAGGGGGAAATCTTTATTTTGCTGCACAAGAGCAGCAGCACATGATTAAGCCTTTTCAAAGCCAGAGAGAGAGAGAGAGAGAGAGAGAGCTCATTTAAACTATCACTCCATCTGTTCTTTAAAATCAAGCATCGTATTTCATTGCACCTTATTCTTTCTTTCTTTCTTTCTTTCTTTCTTTTTCTTCTTCCTTTTCTGTTTCCCCTCTTTTTTTCCAGCTCTTCCTTTGATAAGTCTTATTATTAAAGCCAGCCTCCATTTCCTATACATGCAATCAAGTGGAAAAGAATCCACAGCCTTGCATCAGAAAATGGAGGCGCAAAAGCAAAGTCACTTGGCTATTAATAGCCGGCTCGCAGCTCCCATTGGCAATGCCAGGGAAGGTGGCAAACCGAGGCCCTGCTTGGCTTAAAGGCACAGATCATGAGAGAAGAACGCAGATGGCAAGGCAGGGGTAGATTATTGGGCTAAGCAAAATAGAATAAAAAATAAGGTCTGACACCTCTTCAAAAGGACAGATTTCAAAATAAGATCTAACCTCTTCAAGTTGTGAATGCTCCAACACTGGAAGTTTTTAAAAAAGATGTTGGATAACCATCGGTCTGAAGTGGTGTAGGGTTTCCTGCCTGGGCAGGGGGTTGGACTAGAAGACCTCCAAGGTCCCTTCCAACTCTATTATTCTATTCTAGTCAATCCGATTATGCTTTAATAACTATCCCAGTTTAAAAAAAAGAACGGAGCAATAATTCTCATCCTTTGGCAACTTTACGATATGTGGATTTCAACTCCCAGAATTCCTCAGCCAGCCATGTTAACTGAACAAGGCCAGATAATCTTAACATCAATTTTCCTTCTAAACATGCCTATATAATCAAGAACATTATTAACATACCACAGTCCTGGAAATAATTTTTAATTCCAGCGGATCTATTGTATACAGAATGCATTTGGCGGGGGGGGGGGATATATAATTTACAAGCAGTTTCATCTGAGGAAGCCCATCAAAGAAATGGAAATAGCCAGGGGTGGGATTCTCCCGGTTCGCACCTATTCGCTAGAACCGGTTGTTAACATTCTAAGCAGTTCGGAGAACCGGTTGTTAGAAGAAATTACTGGCCTAATCCTGTAAGGAAGGCAGGAAGGAAACATTCTGGTGTTGCTTACAGAAACTGCCCCTCCATTAACCCTTATTACATTCTTAGCAGGACTAGACTTCCCGTCTCAAGAACTTCTCTGGAGTTTTTTTTCCCCTCCTTTGCTGGTACTTTGCTTGTGTGGAGTGACCATTCAAAGTTACAATGGCACTGAAAAAAGTGACTTATGACCATTTTTTCACACTTACGACTGTTGCAGCATCCCCACAGTCATGAGAGGCTAGGCGAGGAGATGCATGCCTCGATGTGAGTGAGGTTGAGTTGGCCACGCCCAGCCAGTCACATGACCACAAAGCCACACCCACCAACTAAGCCATGCCCACAGAACCGATTGTTAAAAAATTTGAATTCCACCCCTGGAAATAACTGAAGATAAATTTCAGTTGTTCAGTTCCCCATGCTCGCTGGGGAATTCTGGGAGTTGAAGTCCACACTGGTTAGGGAATTCTGGGGGTTGATGTCCATACATTTTAAAGTTGGCAAGGTTGAAAAACATTGGAGTAGAGTTTCGTGATATCAATCAATCAATAAATAAAATTCAGAACAGTTGTCAATGAATGATTTTCTATGTTCTTAAGAAGTAAATGAAATATCCTGAAACAGGATAAGAGTCATTCTCTTATGGGTATAACATTACAGCCCTATCTTGGCTTGTCCTTGCTTTAATAAGCCAACATTCTGAGCCATTCAGGTATAATACTAGTGAATACTAGTCTTCCTGGTTTCTATGCATGTATTCATTTTGGCACTGTAGGATATATGGACTTCAACTCCCAGAATTCATTTCCCACACTGACTGAGGAATCCTGGGAGTTGAAGTCCATACATCTTAAAAGTGCCAAGGTTGGGAAACATTGCATTAGCAGTATATCAAACAAATATAATCTAGTTTACTGGTTCTAATTAGGGCAGAATTATGGTAATTTAGCTTATCTTTGTGACTGAATTATGCCTAGAGAATACAGAATATCCATAAATTGGCACCACTTCTATAAATTTCTAATTTATAGCTGAATAATTTAGCACATAATATAAATTGACTTTGCAAAGTAGGAAAAAATCCCACAGTTCTACCGGGATATGGTTTAATTGTAAGCAGAGGTACAGTACCTAAAGTAAAAAAAATCAGTGTTAAAAAACCCAATTTGCAAGAAAACAAGTCAAACAATCAAACTGGGGAAATCAATTTCTTTTCCTGGCATTTGGTATGTTTCCATTTAAAGCAAAGGTGCAGATCTTGCCATTCAGAGCACAAAAACCTACTTGCAATTGAGAAGCAGCCCAAATATTAACAATTGATCCTCAGAAATTGTTATCAGTCTCCCTTGGCAAATGACAGAGAAGTTAGGATACAGAAGAGTTTATCAGGATTGCCTTCCACTAGTTCTTCTCTAAAAAGCCAAATTCTGCAGCTGCGTTTTAATAAACATTATGAAATGGCGTCTTATTTTGCCAAAACGGCTCTTCCCCAGTGTCTTGCTAGCAATTATACAAAAGCAAGACAAAGAAATAAAAGGTTTGTCACACACCTTTCAGTATTATGCGCCATCTTTTGGCGGCTCTACGTCAAAAATTAACGATGGACCCCAATAAAAGATGAATTTAGGTTCTTTTTTAAAAAAAAAATATGTGAATAGCGGCCGGACTATTTTGCATAATTTATTCAGCTTCTATAGAAGAAGAACAAGTTCTTCTGCAGTGGCGCTGAGAACTCGCTTCCTGGGCACTAAAATTATCTTAATCTGCTATTCTGGTCTCTTACGATGTCACAGCATATGGCTGCCACCCACGGGTTGTTTTCCCCAGGCGCTCTGTAAACCTTATGGACTAGAAGCTTGCAAAGTGCTGAGAGGAGAAAGCCCACCCTGCAGAATTTCAGATTTGTGAAACACAATCACAACACTGCAAAATTTAGATTGTCTACCAGGGAACTCAAAATATTGGCATAGGGAATTATTTATTGTCATTTTGTTAAAAGCTTTACAAAAGCAGGATACGCATTTATTTCAGGGAACTACAGTGGATGAAAGTGATCAGGGAGAAATGAAGGAATCAAGCTTAGATAGGTGCTTGTTCTAAAAATAAAAATAAACTCTACTCTCTTCCGGCTAAGATGGTACAGGACTTTTCTCACTATCCTGAATTTAAGCTTCATAAAAAGCAGAGAAAAGATTACACGCACCAGGAAGTCTAATACTAAAGTTGCAAATACTACCTTAAACCTTTAGAAGAGAATATCTGTAGCTTGTAATTATCTGTGAGGTCCTTGGTGCTCTCTGAGCTTGGTTGTTTTCTTGGAGACGTTACATTACCCAACTAAGTTACATCATCAGGTATGTTGGATAACTGATGATGTAACCTAGATGAAACATTTGCAAGCAAGCAACCAAGCATCAAGAACTTTACATTTAAGCTTTTGTTTTGGCTTTAGCCTAGCGCATTACTTTCTCAGACCAACCCTCCTTACAGGGTTGTTGTTTGTGGGGAAAAGAGGAGGAGGAGGAAGGTGTGTTGGATATGTTTGCCTCTTTGAGTTATTTGTAAAAATAATAAAGGTGGGATACAAATACATAAATAAAATCAATGCAATTATCTTGTGGATTCCTTGGTGCTCTCTGAGCTTGGTTGTTTTCTTGCAGACATTTCATTACCAAACTAGGTAACATCATCAGTGCCAGCAGCACTTACCATGACTTTGGCAGTGAAATATCTGCAAGAAAACAATCGAGCTTAGAGAGCGTCAAAAAACCCACAATTTAAAACTGAGATACAAATATTCCCTTCTATGTAGATGTCTTGGCTTATAAACCATGATTTGTGGCTAAGTGTGGCTCAGAGGAAGACGTGGATGACTAGATAATGGATCGTCTACAGTTGCAAGTGCAAGGGGGGCATTCACATTAAACCTTTAGTTTAGTTTTGGCTTCATGTGTTAAGTGAATACAGCCATCTTGGTTTGTAGACCACAGCTCATGGTTTAGCAATTGGGGTTTTAGTCAATGGTGACTTAGTCAAATCACGGTTTAGGGTGTTGTGTGAACTCAGATGATGATATGGAAGATGGAATCTGGATCAACTACAGTATAATGAAACCCATTTCTGAGGGACCATGTTTACAAATATATGCATAATTTATATATATTTCTAAGGATAACAAAAATACGTATCTAGAGATTGAGCTTTTTTAAAAAATAAAGGAATGTCTGTCATCTTTTGCAGGTCCATGTTGTTTTACTACCCGTAGTAGTTTTCCTGAACAACTACATAGAGAAATTAGCTAGATGTAGTAGCATCAACACCACCTTTAACAGAAGAAACTGTTCTGACCCCCGCCTTCCATGAATGAGCTGGCTTAATTTAAATTTTAAAAAACAGATATGGCCCAATTCAAATGAAGCCACAACCCTTAATTGTCCTTGGCTGATCTTGGGAGCTAAACAAGAGCTGACCAAGGTTAGTCTTTGGAAAAGAGGCTCCAGAAATCCCAGAGCTGAAAAATAGATTAAAAAGATGAGGAAAAATTGGCCAACTCCTTCAACATCCAGGAAACTGTGTTAGGAGTTGAGTTTCTCTAGAGGATGGCTTATCTTTCCTTTATTTATAGTATCTGATGTGGCTACTACACATTGCGGTGGGCAGCTGTGAAGCCACCTGCTGTGAAAAAAAAAAGCCACCTCCTCATTTTTTACACAGATCCTGAGAGGTTTTCTGCACCCAAAATGAATTTCTGTTTTCAATCTGGGGAGTCAGTAGGAAAAATTGTACCCCTTGTAGTTACTGTCTTAACAGGAGGAGCTGGTTGGTTTAGTCCTATCCAATACGGAGGATATTTGTACACAAGCAGACGACTTAGAACCAGAAATGCAAATATTATCAGGATAAAGAGAGGAGGTAACAAAGAAAATTGCTCTGCTAGGAAGTACAGTGGAAATTTTCTTCCAAGTCTTTTTTTCTATGGTAGTTGGCTTCTCTCAACTATGAAGGGAAGGGAGGGAGGGAGGGGGAGGAATTTGGGAACAAAGGAGATGGGAAGAAGGAAGAGAGGAAAGGGAAAGAAGGAAGGAAGGAGAAGAAGGAGGGAGGGAGGAAATGGGAAGAAGGAAGGAGAGGGAAAGAGGGAGGGAGGAAGGAATTGGAAAGAATGGAGATGAGAAAGAAGGAGTGGGAAAGGAGGAAGAGAGAAGGAGAAGGAAGAAGGGAGAAGGAAGAAGGGAAGGAGGGAGGGAAGGAGAAGGAAGGGCAGATGGGAAGAAGGAAGGGAGAAGGAGGAGGAAAGGATTGGGAAGAAGGAAGAAGGGGGAAAGGAAGGAAGGAGAGGAAAAGGAAGGAAAGAAGAGAGAAGGAAGAAAGGAAGGAGGGAAGGAGAGACAGGATAAGGGAGAGAGGGAGGGGAGGAAGGGCCTATGTGAAGGTCAGAAGGAGAAAGACCCAAAGAAGCCCCCTCCTCCTCTTACCTCTGCGGCTTCCTTCTCGAATTTCTCGATGGTCCGCTTGTCGATGCCCCCGCACTTGTAGATGAGGTGGCCGGTGGTGGTGGACTTGCCAGAGTCTACATGTCCAATGACCACAATATTGATGTGGGTCTTTTCCTTCCCCATGTTTCCTCCTTTGGCAGAGGCCTGGGCTTACAGGGGGCGGGCAGGGGAGGGGGCTGATTTTAGCTAAAAAGGGTGGAAAAAAACGGAGCAGCGGCTGGCGAGGAAAGGCTGTGTGCAAAGAAAAGAGGAGGAGATCAGGAGGGTTGTTGTCAGGAGCAACAAGAACACAACACAGAGCCACATAACACCATCCTGCCCAGCCTTGGGTTCCACAGGCCAACAAAACCCTTGTCCACCTGTGTGTGTGTGTGTGTGTGTGTGTGTGTGTGTGTGTGTGTGTGATAACATTAAGCCTCTTCTTTAGGCATGAGATTTATTGCCTGAGAAATTTCAGATCCAGATTTTGAGGGTTATCAAATTTTTCCTGCTTTCGTGACACAGGGACCCTTTATTTCCTACCTCCTCCTCGACTGTCAGTATTTCACCTTCCAAATTAATTGTTTAACTGCATTGAAAATATAAGCAACTGCTTACAGAATATGAATTGCCAACTGAGGGCAGGGGCTGTTTGTATGAACCACATTGCAGAAAGTGAAAAGATAAACAAGAGCTTTTAAGATGAGAATATGTGTGTGTGTGTGTGTGTGTGTGTGTGTGTATATACACATACATACATACATACATATATATATACCGTGTTTCTCACATAATAAGGCCGGGTCTTATTTTTTTTTGAGCCCGAAAAAATGGCTATGTCGTATTTTGGGGTGACTTAATTCCCCCTTGCATCTTCGGGTGGGCGGGTGGCGACAGCTTGGATGTTGACCTCGGCGTTGGTGGGGCACTTCGTATCGGGTCAACACAGGCAGCACCATATCCGGCTGTGCAACAAAAGTACTTCCTAACGACAAGCCCCCACCATTTCCTCCCATTTCGCATGTTTTAATATAGGCCTTAATTTGGGGGAGGGGCTTAATTTCATTTCATGCCTATAAAACATGCTGGGACTTCCTATTAGGGGAGGCCATATTGTTGGAGAAACAGGGTATATATATATATATATAAAATGTGTCGAGACAATTTTAAAAACAGAAAATATCAGGAGGTTTAAACTGTGCAATTTAAGCAAAAGAGGTCAAAAAAATGCAATAAAAAAGTGGCAACAACTTATTTTATATGATGATGAAGATCTAATTTTCCAAGCTTAATACTAAATCCTTAATACTAATATCTTGTGGTTTATTATTATGAATATTGAGAGACAAAGAAAAAGACCTCTCGTGATTCAGCTCAAAGCAAGGAAAGAAGGAGAGACAAGGGGGACAGGATAAGGAAGGGAGGGAAAGAAGGGAAGGAAAGAAGGGAGGGAGGGAAGGAGGGGAGGGAGAAGGAGGGAGAGAGGGAGGGACCCAGGAAGGACAGGAAGGAGGAAGGAAGGAAGGAAGGAGGAAAGAAGAGAGAAGGGAAAAGGATGGAAGGACAGGATAAGGGAAGGAAATAAGGAAGGAAGGAAATAAGGAAGGAAGGAAGGAAGGAAGGAAATAAGGAAGGAAGGAAGGAAGGAAGGAAGGAAGGAAGGAAGGAAGGAAGGAAGGAAGGAAGGAAGGAAGGAAGGAAGGAAGGAAGGAAGGAAGGAAGGAAGGAAGGAAGGAAGGACAGGATAAGGGAGGGAGGGATCAATCAATTCCATCTGCTATCAGAGCAGGTAACTACTCTTCCTTAAATGTTTTAACTTGGCCCTAAACCTAAACTATAACAAAACAGGGTCCCTTACTTCCCCAGGGTCCTAAATTGAGAAGTTGGGTTGGTATGATGAACAGCATTCTCTTTCTAAAGACACTTTCCTTTCTGGATCACTTTCAGAAAGGGAATGCTGAAGGAAGATTAATTTAGGCTGCACTGCCTTTTTTTTTTTTTTAACCTCAGGGACAAATAAGGAGGCAACTTAACTTGAACAACATAGCAGCTAGGCCAAATAATTAGAATTTAAACCACGGCTTTCTAAAACAGACTAGAGCTGGTTAGCTGAGAAAATTAAGAATTTTGTCCGTTCTGGCAGGAACCCCCATTTATTTATCTTTTAAAATTTAAATAAGGGTTCAAGTTAGTTGCATTCTCTCTTCCTGACACCCCCCCCCCCAAAAAATCGCATGGTTTAGAGACTTAAAAGCCAAGACTAGACTTGGAAGCCAGTTTAGCCTTCCGCTCAAGTCATCCTTTAAAGACAAGGGCTATTTTTATGAGATGATGATGATTTATTCATAAGACATGCATATATCTCCACCCACTTGCCCACCCCCAAAAATAATTCAAGTCTGCTCCATTTTCGAATCTGTTCCTTTCTGGCCCTTTTATTCCAAGGGCCATTTTGAGGAGTTTCATTATAAATTTGTCTTCCTACAGCCCAATATAGTGTTGCAAATGGGAGGGGGAGCCATAAATAGCTTTTTTTTTTTTTGCAAGAGGTGCTAGAAAGGTGGGGGGAGGAGGAGTGGAGGGGAAGGAGGTTATAACAGCCTTTATTTTCTCTCAGGAACATTGCAAAAAAAAAAAAAAAAGCCAATATATGAAAGAGATCTAATCAAAAGGCTTCAATCCTCTTTTGTAAAAAATAAAAAATAAAAAATTAGGCCTTATCCTGCACCTAAAGCAGCCATCTTTGCACCCCCCCCCCCAAGATGTAATTCCCATTCTCTTCCCCTTAAAAATGCATTATTTTTTCCATTTTTGCCAGGGGTGGGGCCAGGTTATGCTAAAACTCCCCCCTCCCTCGCTCAGCCACCAGGGAGAAAAGGCAGAACAGGTGCATCCCCTGGGGAATTTGGCCCTGTTCTCAGCCTGACTTCAGAATTGGGTGGGGGGGGGGGGAAACGGAGGAGGAGAAATAAATAAGATACATGCAAAAGCTCGGATCTGGGTCCAAAGCCGCCTATCTCATTCTAGAAGAGGCACCATCTGTGCAAAAAAAATGCATTTTAAGAAAAATTCAAAAAAGTAAATGCATTTTTTTAAAAAAGATTTTTTTTAAATAATAATAATAATAATAATCGGTCGGGGCCTCCCGAAGAGGCCCAAATGCGCGTTGACACCAGGAAAGGTTCATAGCTGAGGGGGAGGAAAGCATCTTGTCATTGCGCCCCCCTTTCACTCCAAACCTCCCACCTCCCTCCCTTTTCCTATCCTTTCGCCACGGGGTTATTTTTAAAACCCAAAGATCCCAGCTCGGGGTTTATTTTAGATCGCGTCTAAATCTCCGGGCTGGCGGTGAGAGATGGGGGGGAGGCACAGCGCGTGCTCCACCCGGCCCCATTGAGAAATAAACGCCCCATTAATATTATTATTATTATTATTATTATTATTGTTTAAAATAATCTCTTTCTTTGGCTCGTGGCTGCCTGGGTTTGCAAACCCCTTCCCCGCCGCCCCCCCCCGCAAAGGAACCGGGGTCAACGCGTCTAGACGGCTTTCTTTTTTTTTCTTTTTGCAAATCGCGTGCGGTGGGGGGGGGGGTGGCCGAGGCAGACGGCCCTTTGCAAGGTCAACTGCAAAGCCCGGGGGGGGGGCGCGCAAGGAGCGGTTTTGCGCGGCTCCCACCCTCGCTGGGAAAGAAATAAGGAATAACGGTAGAATAATGGAAAGGGGAGGGGGGAAGGGAATTTAGAGATAAGGTGCCCTTGCTCTCTCTTGCGTGTTGTGTGTGTGTGTGTGTGAGAGAGAGAGAGAGAGAGAAAGGACGGGGGAATCAAAAGAAGAGATGCGCCAAAAAGTCACCCCAAGAGCGGTGGGATCGCTTTTCCTCTCCACCATGACCCCCTTTTTTCCAACACCCTCCTGCGCAGCTCTGTGTGTATGTGTGTGATGGAGGGGTGTGTGTCTGTCTGTCTGTCTGTGTGTGTGGGGTGTGTGTGTGAGGGCCCCGATCTACAACCTTCAGCTGGGGAAAGCCGCTTGCAGCCCCCCCCCGCCGCCTTCAAAAGCCTCTTGCAACGACCTCGCCTCGCTCGCCCCCACCCACCCCTGGAAAAGGCAGCGCGAGGACCCCCCCACTCCACCCCCGCCCCAACGGCGTCCCCCCACTCCTCCTGCCAGGCATGCCTCCCACCCACCCACCCACCCACTCCGCAAGCCAGAAGAGGTGTCCCCCCCCCCCCGATTCCTCGGAGGCGCTGCGAGCGAAGCGGAGCGCTGCGC